>NW_020620714.1:8345338-8346115 GCF_003573695.1 Papaver somniferum | reverse complement strand
AGGAAACACTTTTGATACATATACAAAAGGAAACAAAAATTACATGACACTTTGCAAGAGGTAGCCCTTTTTGATGCACCCAGTTAAATTCGATGGTTGTCTTTCTTAATGTAACCTCCACCTTCTATCCCAACCAACCAAAGAACAAGCTAGTCAAGTTTTGTTCAGTATTCTAAAGTGATTGGCAATCGTAACTTCCTATCAAACACCTTGAAGATCGAGGCCATACATGTATTGGTAGATCGTGCGCGTGCAAATTTCTTATCACAATGTGAATTGTGCTAGAATCAGGGTGCCTAAATATCTAGACTAAGACTCCTAATAATTACATATTTGCACAAGAGTCAACATTTCAAGGTAAATGAGCTCCATTTTTATGATTTTTCAATTTTCAATTTTTTTGGAATTTTTCAATTTTTTTGGAATTTTTCAATTTTTTCAAAAAGAAGAAGGAGTTCGTTTTCAATTATGGCAAATTATCATGGTATCTACTCTATACCCCCAAACCTAAACTAAACATTGTCCTCAATGTTTCAAAATATGAACAAAATTATAATACAACATATGAAGAGGAACATGCTGAGTAGAGTAAAAGGAGAGAGAATACCCGATTGTACGGCGAAAGCTCGATTAAAACTCCGTTATTCAAGGCAAAAAATCCATCATATTAGGAGTCACAATGGATGAGCACAAAATATATACAAAAGGAAATTTAACTAACACATTATCTACAAGAAAATTTGGTTTTTAATGGGATTGGACTTTTTGGAAAAAAAA
>NW_020620714.1:8340465-8345313 GCF_003573695.1 Papaver somniferum | reverse complement strand
ACTTTTTGGAAAAAATTTGGTTTTGTCGGGAGACATTTGGTTTTGATGGGAAAACGAAAAATTTTGGTTTTTAGGGAAAGATTTGGAAAACTTTTTGGTTATTTAGGGAAAGAGTGGACCAGTTTAGTCCACATAGACTGGGTCCTCCAGGTTGGTTGTTTCAATGTCGGGTGGGAATGGCTCAAGGAATGGCTTTAATCTCTGCCCGTTGACTTTGAAAACATTCTTGTTGGAGACATCCTCCAGCTCTACAGCTCCATGAGGAAAAACTGTGCGTACTAGGTACGGACCCTTCCATCTGGAACGCAGTTTTCCTGGAAAAAGATGTAATCGGGAGTCATACAGCAAGACTTTCTGACCAGGAGTGAAGGATTTGCGCAGAATACGCTTACCATGAAACATCTTCATCTTCTGCTTATATAACTTGGCACTATCATAAGCCTCATTTGTCAATTCTTCCAACTCGTTGAGTTGAAGTTTCCTTTGAATTCCAGCTTCGTCCAGAGAGAAGTTCAGCTCTTTGATTGCCCAGTAGGCACGATGTTCTAATTCCACAGGTAGATGACATGGCTTTCCATACACCAGACGATAAGGGGACATGCCAATTGGTGTCTTATAAGCTGTTCTATAGGCCAACAAAGCATCATTCAATCTTATTGACCAATCTTTCCTAGACGGGTTAACCGTCTTTTCTAGAATGTGCTTAATTTCCCTATTAGAAACTTCTACTTGTCCACTCGTCTGAGGGTGGTACGGAGTAGCAACCTTGTGAGTTATGCCATACTTGCGTACTAAAGACTCAAAGTACTTGTTACGAAAATGTGAACCGCCGTCACTGATGATAGATCTAGGGGTACCAAAACGTGAAAATATGTTTTCCTTTAAAAAGGAAAGTACCACCTTGTGGTCATTTGTTCTGGTTGCGATGGCTTCTACCCACTTGGAGACGTAGTCAACGGCGACTAAGATGTACAACTTGCTGTCATACATGGGAAATGGACCCATGAAGTCTATCCCCCAAACATCAAAAATCTCCACAATCAAAATGGGGTTCAATGGCATCATGTTTCTCCTCGAAATGCTTCCTAGCTTTTGACAGCGTTCACAAGCAACACAATAATCATGGCAATCGTTGAACAATGATGGCCAATAGAATCCACACTGCAAGATCTTTGCAGCGGTTTTCTTGGCACTGAAATGGCCTCCACATGCTTGGTCATGACAGAAAGATATCACATCTTTCTGTTCGGTGTTGGGGACACATTTCCTAATGATTTGGTCTGGGCAGTACTTAAACAAATATGGGTCATCCCAAAGGAAATGTTTAACTTCAGCCAGGAATTTAGAGCGCTCTTGTCTCGACCAACGTGAGGGCATCCTACCTGTAGCGAGGTAGTTAACAATATCAGCAAACCAAGGAAGGTCTGAGATGGACATCAGCTGTTCATCTGGGAATGATTCTCTAATCAGCTCAAATTCATCAATAGACTCTAAAGTTAATCTAGACAAATGATCAGCAACCACATTCTCACAACCTTTCTTATCACGGATTTCGAGATCGAATTCCTGTAATAATAGTATCCATCGAATAAGGCGAGCTTTAGCATCCTTCTTGGAAAGAAGATACTTCAAAGCCGCATGGTCTGTGTATATGATGATCTTAGACCCTATCAGATAAGATCTAAACTTGTCTAATGCGAAAACGACGGCAAGCAATTCCTTCTCGGTAGTTGAATAATTGAGTTGGGCATCATTAAGGGTTTTGCTAGCATAGTATATCACATATGGTAGTCTATCAACTCGCTGTCCTAAAACAGCACCAACAGCATAATCAGAGGCATCACACATGAGTTCAAACGGTAGTTCCCAATCGGGTGGTCGGACTATAGGAGCGGTGGTGAGAAGGGTTTTTAATTCCTCCCATGCCTTCACACAAGCAGCATCGAAATTGAAGGCAACATCTTTGGAGAGAAGACTGCACAGAGGTCTGGAGATTTTGCTGAAATCTTTGATGAATCGCCGGTAAAAACCAGCATGACCTAGAAATGATCTGATCTCCTTCACAGAGCGAGGTTGTGGTAGATGTTGAATGAGGTCAACTTTAGCTTTATCCACTTCAATTCCTTTTTCTGAGATGATGTGTCCTAGAACTATTCCTGAATTCACCATAAAATGGCATTTTTCCCAATTTAGAACAAGGTTCTTTTCTTTACATCTGGATATCACGAGGGCAAGATGCTTCAAACATTCGTCAAACGAGGAACCAAAAACAGAGAAATCATCCATAAAGATCGCGAGAAAACTATCTATCATGTCAGAAAAAATGCTCATCATGCAACGCTGAAAAGTAGCAGGTGCATTACACAACCCGAAGGGCATACGTCTATAAGCAAACGTACCAAATGGACACGTGAATGTAGTTTTTTCCTGATCTTCTGGAGCAATGTGAATTTGGTTATAACCGGAAAAGCCATCTAGAAAACAGTAGTGACTGTGTCCAGACACACGTTCTAGCATTTGGTCAATGAAAGGGAGCGGGAAGTGATCCTTCCTTGTTACTGTGTTCAACTTCCTATAGTCGATGCATACTCGCCATCCTGTGGTTGTACGAGTAGGGACTAATTCATTCTTGTCGTTCTGAACTACAGTAATGCCTGACTTCTTAGGCACAACTTGAATGGGACTAACCCATTTGCTATCGGGAATTGGGTATATGATACCCGCATCAAGTAGTTTCAGGATCTCTCCTTTGACTACATCTCTCATGTTAGGATTAAGTCTCTTTTGCATTTCCCTAGATGGTTTGGCATTCTCTTCAAGGTTAATGTGGTGCATGCAAATGGTGGGACTAATTCCTTTGAGATCTGAGATGGTCCATCCTAAGGCCTCTTTGTGTTCCTTAAGTACTTCTAAAAGCTTACTTTCCTGTTCCGTGTCTAAACATGATGAAATAATGACGGGTAAAGTATTAGAAGAACCTAGGAATGCGTACTTCAACGTACTAGGCAATGTTTTCAATTCAAGCTTGGGTGGCTCAACAATGGATGGAATAAGCTTGGAATCAGAGAGTAAGGGTGGTTCCACTTCATATTTCCTTTCAGTGATGTCCATTTGAGGTACAGATTCGAGCAGAGATAGGACGTCACTACAGTATGCATCATCATAGGAATCTGAGTTAAAGTTCTCCATACATGCTTGAAAGGGGTCGACGGATAGAATGTTAGTCAATGAATCTTGCATTAATCCTTCAATCATATTAACTTCATGCACATCATCATCATCAAGATTCACAGGCTGTTGACTAATATCGAACACATTCAATTCTACCGTCATGTTACCAAAAGACAGTTTCAACACTCCATTACGACAATTAATGATTGTGTTGGACGTAGCCAAGAAAGGACGTCCTAAAATGACAGGAATGTGACAGTCTGGGTTTTGTACAGGTTGAGTGTCTAAGACAATGAAGTCTACGGAAAAATAGAATTTGTCAACCTTGATCAAAACGTCTTCGACCACTCCACGAGGAATCTTGACAGATCGGTCTGCCAGCTGTAGAGTGATAGATGTTGGTTTCAACTCCCCAAGACCTAACTGCTCATAAACAGAATATGGCAGTAGGTTAACACTTGCACCTAGGTCTAATAACGCTTTATTGACCGTGTGTTCTCCTATAGTGCAAGAAATTGTTGGACATCCTGGATCCCTAAACTTGGGTGGAGTTTTGTTCAGAATGATGGAACTCACCTGCTCAGCTAAGAAAGCACGTTTGTGCACATTGAGCTTGCGCTTTTGAGTACACAAGTCTTTGAGGAATTTGGCATAAGCAGGGATTTGCTTGATTGCTTCAAGAAAAGGAATGTTGATGTTGACTCTCTTGAACAGATCTAACATCTCATTATAATGGGTACTTTTCTGTTGATAGATCAATCTTTGAGGAAATGGGGAAACATGATAATGAGTTGGCAAAGGGACATTCACAGCAGTAGAATTGTCAGATTTTCCAACTTGCTCAGATTCTTTGGTTTTCTGGGGTTGTGGAGACAGCGTGGAATTTGTATCAGATTCATTAGGTTCGCCCACGTTGTTCTCGATGACTTTACCACTTCGGAGGGTGGTAATGGCATGGATTTGATCGGGTGAGGTTTCAGTGCAGGATGTTGTGCCTGTTTGAAATATCCTCTTTGGATTTTGTTGGGGTTGGCTCGGAAGTTTACCCTTTTCTCTCTTACACATTTGATCCATCTTTTGATCTAGATTTTTCTGACTTTGCATCAAACTCTGGAACATTTCCTCTAGGGTGGATAATCTCTTGTCGGTATTGTGTTGAGGATATGATTGTTGTTGAGAGTTTGATTGTTGTTGAGGGTTTCTCGGGTGTTGATAACCTTGATTGTTCTGATATCCCTGATTGTTTTGATAGCTCTGATTAGGTTGAGATGGTCCTCCCTGAGTGGGTCCTTTGGACCATGAAAAGTTGGGGTGGTTCCTCCATCCTGGATTGTAGGTCTGTGAATAAGGGTTATGCTCTGGTTTTTGAAACATGGCATGTGCCTGTTCAAGCCTAGATTCCTGGACTGCAAGCAAATCGGGACAATTTTGGAATTGATGGTTGGGGTCGTTACAAGCAGCACAAACAGACGAAGCGACATGTTCTCGGAGAGTAGTGGTGGAAGGTTTTGAATGTTTATGTAGTTCTAACTCTTCTAATCTCCTAACTATTGATGCCATGTTTGCTCTTCCCTCGAAATCCGCTTCAATCCTAAAAGCCTTTGCTTCGGATGTAGTCTTTCTGGTTTCACGGATGGATTCCCACTGTTGCGTCTTTTCAGCTACTTCAATCAAGAA
>NW_020620714.1:8327914-8340153 GCF_003573695.1 Papaver somniferum | reverse complement strand
AAATAAAAAAAAAACAAAAACAAAAAAAATAATTACAGTCCCAAATATAAAAAAAAAGAAAAAGAAAATAAATAAAAAAATTATTACAATCCCAAATAAATAATTAAATTAATTATTACAAGCCCGAATTTGAATTTAAATGAGGCCCAAGTGGGTTAACTCATGGGTTAGGCTTACTTGTTTTTTGGAGGGAAGCCCAAAAATAGGCTTTTAGTCCCCTTTTAGTTGCACAGCCCAGTTGGGCTTTAGGATCGTCCTAAGTAGCTCACGCTCAAGCCCAGCAGCAATTGAAGTGACTCAGCAACACAGGCCCAGCAGAATCTGCAGCGAAGCCCAGCAGAAAAGGGCAAGCCCAGGAGCAGAAGTTGCAAGCCCAGCTCAGTTGGTTCAAGCCCAGCAACAAAGGTTGGAACAGAGCCCAGCAGCAGAGGGTGCACAAGCCCGGCAGCAACAGAAATAGGCGAGCCCAGTTGACAGCTTCAGTTGGCAGCCCAGTTGGCAGCAGCAGGCTTTGGCAGCAGCAGGCTTTGGCTTGGCAGCAACAGCACAGCACAGATTGGCAGAGAAGGCATCAGCAGCAGCAGCACAGCCAAGGTGGTACCTGCAATGATCACAGAGTGCAATGATAGTGAAGCAGACCTGCAATGATTGCAAGGCAGAGATGCTAATGGAACTCAGCAGTGGCAACACCACTCCCCGGCAGCGGCGCCAAAAACTTGGTGTGAAAATGGAAAACACACAGAAACTTGCAAGTATACAAGGCCAAGTTTATAGAATAGAAGGAAAGCAGGGGAAAGTCCACAGGGAGTGGGAGCACTATAAGAGAAACCTAAGCTAACAATGGAGACAGTGAGCAAGACAAAGTAATATGGCATACAAAGTGGCAGAAGTAAAGAACCAAAGCAGCAAGGTAAAGCAAAGCAGCAAAGAAAACAGCTAAGAACCAAGGCTTGGAAGCCAAGGGCATAGGTGAGTTTGTGCACTGACTTCAGTGCACAATAGGCTTCAAAATGCAAGAACTAAGCAAAACAGTAAAGGAATGTAACTAAGCAGTGAATAAAAGCAGAGCAGGAATTGTAAATGACTGAAGAAATAAATTGTGGCTAAGCTAAGGCTTAGATTCCACCTTGTGTCCTAATCAAATAGCATATTCCTAGGTTGAGTTGAGTCCTATGCATACAATAGAAAGGAAAGAAAAACAGCTTGCTAACAGAAATACCCCTAGTATTGACTGTCTTTTGACAGCACAATCAATCACAAGAAATCATAGCACTGCTTTCTCCCCAATGCACAAGAAAAACAAGCATATGGCATCCTATCCTAGCAATTTACCATTTGACAGTGCACCAAGGCTTCATCAAAGCCTTAGCTTGTTGCTAATTAGCTCATACTACACATGATAATAACAATAACATTCATAATATATGATAAGTTAAACACAATAATCAACATTCAAGATAAAAATCAAAACATGCACAACTTTCACTGTTAACTGCATAGATGAACTGAAATTTGGAATTGCATGAATTTTGTTTCAATTTTCTACTGGCTAGTCCAGAGATCATCCCCTTCTACCCCTCTTCATCACCCCCTATTTATATCACTAAACAAAATCCCCAAAAATCAGGACCACATCAGTCCAATTAGGGTTTGGTAAAAATACAAAATTGACTCACCTAACAGCTCTGATTTTACTCAATTATCTTCACCCACTCTGCTATTTCTAGTTACAATCAACAATTCCCAAAAAATCTTCAATTTGTAAAATTAGGGTTTTCTGTTGTGAAATAGAAATCAAAATTTACTCACCAGAACTTTGAATTGACGTCGCCCCATGTCTTCTCTGCCTCTCTCGGTTCTTCTCCTGCTCCCAATTGCTACAATTGCTCCCTAATTTGAGGTGTTTTATCAACCCTCACCTAGGTCAGTTGGTGAGAGAGGTTAAAGCGCTTCGAATTAGGGGGATGGGTCGTGTCGGGTAATGATGGAGATGGTGGAGGTGATGGTGGTGACAGGAGCGATGGATGATGGAAGTAGCAGGTGGAGGTGATGGTGGTGGAATGGGTGTTTCTGTTGCAGAGAGGGGGAGAGGAAAAAGAAGGTGGAGCTCGATATGGGTTAGGGTAGGGAGCTGTTTGGCTAGGTCATGGGGTGCGAGTATTAGTGTGTTAGGCGGGTGTATCAAGATGTGTGTACCACGAGCTGAAGCCGCTGGATATGGAGATGGTAGGTGGATCGGACGGCTAAGAAAGAAGCATCTTGTAGCGACCGTAAGATGCTGAGATACAACGAAGTCTACGGTGCGAGATTAGGTTAGGTGTTGTAGTGTTTAGCGGAATCATCGGGATTTGATGCACAGGCATAGGAGCGACCGTAGGATGCTGAGATACTTCGATCTGACGGCTGAAATCCGAGACGGGCTTGGATATAGAAAATGGGTTTGGGTGAGGGTTTTGGGCCTTGGGTATGCCAAGCCCATATCTTCTTTAAGAACAATTCTTCCTTCTTGAGCCCATTCCTAGCTTTTTGGTCTTGTGCGCACCATTCTTTGCGGCTTCCTTGCGTAATTTCTTCCGGCTTTTCACCACTCTTCAGCTCTTTTCCGCTCCGCAAGTTATCCAGACTTTATTTATTACCTAAAAATGAAAAATTAAGTAAGAAAAATATTTATTCTTGAAAACAATGAAAATACAGAATATGGGATAAAATGTAGAATTAATGCGCAAAGGATGAGTTAAATGCCAACAAAAAGGGATAAATATATACAATATTTGGCACTCATCAATCACAAAGCTCAAACACACAAACAATCCAGCAAGGATCAAGCTTCCCAATCCAGTGCAACTACTGCAAGGAACCAGGACATACAGTAGGAAATTGTACATCCCCTACTTCCAGAAATATGAGAGAACGAAGAAAGTTTAATGGAATTGGATACACATCTGCACCATCCAGTTATGCAGCTGCATCACCATCCAGTTATGAAGCTGCATCACCATCCAGTTATGAAGCTGCATCCACACCAAACGATCTAGCTGACATACAAGAGATGCTCAAGCAAGCACTCTCAATGGGTAACAATAACTCTACAGCAGCATTTGCACTATCTACTTCCACAAGTAGCTTTTCAAATGGTTGGTTTCTTGACTCAGGTGCATCTAACCATATGACTTTTGATTCTAGCATATTTGAGCAGAAAAGTCCTATTACTATACCTACAATCCAAACTGCAGATGGATCTGAACTGGCTGCCAGTCATATTGGTCAGATTAAAATCTCTGACAAGATACATATATCTGATGTGTTGCTTGTTCCAAAAATAAGAATGAACCTTATATCAATTGGACAATTATGTAATCAGGGATTTAACATTCACTTCTTCTATTCTGGCTGTGTGATACAGGATCCCAAGACAGAGAAGCTTGTTGGGATAGGCCGTAGAGTAGGAAGATTGTATCTTCTCGAAAGACTGATTTCTCCTAGGCTGTCAAAGAGTGAGCTTGCCGCAACTGCAAATTCCTTTTCTCAGTCTGTGTCTCCTTTTATGTCATGGCATTCTAAGTTAGGACATGTGTCCTTCTCTCGTCTCACTCATATGATAAATAGTGGATTGTTAAGAACTATTCAGGTTGATAAAGAACCTTATTGCATCTCATGCAAATTAGGAAAACAAACTGCTCTTCCTTTCAGTAATAGTATAACTCATTCTGTCAAACCTTTTGATCTCATCCACTCAGATGTATGGGGAAAATCTCCTATTATCTCTAAGGGAGGAGCACTATATTATGTTACTTTCATTGATGATTTCTCCCATTTTACCTGGATATATCTTTTCAATTTTAGATCAGATTTTTTAAAAATTTACACAACCTTTTCCAGAATGATCAAGACCCAATTCGGAAAAACCATCAAAACATTCAGAGCTGATCAAGGGGGAGAGTATATATCAACTCCTTTCAGAGAATTCCTTGCAACAGAAGGTACCCTTCTCCAATTATCTTGCACTGAAACTCCACAGCAAAATGGTGTTGCAGAGAGAAAACACCGCCATATCATAGAGACAGCTATAACACAACTCTTGTCAGCGTCAGTCCCTTCTAACTTTTGGGGTGAATCAGTCCTGACTGCAGTCTACAACATAAACCGTATTCCGTCCATAGTTACAGAAGGAATGTCTCCATATGAACGGTTATACAACAAGAAACCATATTACTCTGAGCTTCGTGTTTTTGGGTCAACCTGCTTCGTTCTTCTTACTGAGAGAGAAAGAACCAAACTTATCAAAAAGACTGCTATATGTGTATTCCTAGGTTATGGCATAGAACAAAAAGGTTATCGGTGCTATGATCCAGAGAGTCAAAGATTACGTGTTTCCAGACATGTTACATTCTGGGAGAATATACCCTTTTGGTCTCTTCCAACTAGTAAATCTCCCAACCTAGAACAATTCTCTTATCTAGATCCTTTTGAGGATATGCCTCAGTCCAATTCTCCATCAACATCCATTCAGCTTCCCTCCACAGATGTTACTCTTCTTGAATCTAGTGAAGCAATACAAGAGCACTCTATGGTTAGTCCTGACGCAGCTTCTCCAGAAGGGGATCCTATATCTGACAATGTTACTTTACCAATAAGAAATCATCGACCACCAGTCAGGTTTGCAGACTATCATTGCTCATTATCATCGATTTTATCTGTGCATTGATGAGTGCCAAATATTGTATATATTTATCCCTTTTTGTTGGCATTTTAACTCATCTTTTGTGCATTAATTCTACATTTTATCCCATATTCTGTATTTTCATTGTTTTCAAGAATAAATATTTTTATTAATTAATTCTGCATTTTTAGGTAATAAATAAAGTTCGGATGAGTCGCGGAGCGAAAAGAGCAGAAAAGTAGTGAAAAGCCGGGAGAAATTACGCAAGGAAGCCGCGAAGAATGGTGCGCACAACCTCATTTTCTACACACAAAAGCGCCTCCGTTCTCAGCCATCAGATCAGTTCTCAGAAGCATCCGACGGTCGCTCCTGCATAGAGCATCAAAATCTGAAGTCTCTGCCAAGCACCACAGCGCTGAAATTCCAAGCCTTCAGATTAGATGGTATTGAATCCAACGGTCGCTCCCTTGCTGTGCATCAAAGTTTGATAGTTCTGCTTAACACTACAGTACCTAACATCATCTGAAACCGTTGACTTCGTTGTGTTTCAAAATCCAACGGTTGCATCGATTCATCTCTTATCTTACCGTTAGATCTACCAACCATCTTCGCATCCAGCGGCTTACCTTCGCTGGACATCGAACCTTGATATCTCGCATAACACCCTAGCAACCGAACCATTTAACCTCAACCAAACATCTCCTCCTTCCTCTCCATCGACCTCACCCCCTCTGCAGAGCCATACCCTGCCGCACCATCACCACCACCTTCTTCCCTGTCGTCACCACCCCTCCTGCAACAGCCACCAAACCACCAACTCTCCACAACAACCGCAACCCATCACTACTATCATCACCCCTATCACCTATTAAGCTATTTCAACAACTCCACCATCCTCTTCACTGTTAGGATTGGATTTGGTGAATTAGATTGATAGATGAAGCAATTGGAGGCGTGGATAGCATGAGGGGAGTCAGAGGAAGAATGGGTCGTCGCACATGGGAGGAATTGTGCCATGAAATTAGGTAATTTGCAAAACCTAATTTCACTGATTTTGGGGGAAAATTGGGGGAAAGCCCTAATGATGTAATTGGGTATAAATATGTGGTGAGGGATGTGTGTAAAAACTATGTTGGGACTAGCCCACATCCAGAACTTTCAGTTCTGTTAACTGTTAACTTTAGTTCAGTTCACTTTTCAGTTAATGTTCAGTTCAATTTGCTGCTAATGTTCAGTTCCATGTTTCAGTCAAAATTCAGTCATGTTCACTGTTAGTTATTTATAGTTAATGTTCATGTTCTGCTGTTAAACTTGTTGTTAGTTAAATGTTCATTGTTAATACTTGTATCCTGTTAATGCTATCCATTCCTGTTGATGTTTGTTACATGTTCATTGTTGTTGCTCCTGTCACTGTCAGTTACATGATGGAATACTAGGCTAGATATCTTAAAAGCTTTGTGCTAATTGTGCAATGGCAAGAAATCAGTGCTCATAGCAAGCTGATTTTCTTGCCATTCTTGTTGTATGCTTAGGTTGCACTTTGATTGAGTATTGGGAGAAGCTAGTGCTTATAGCAAGCTAGCTTTCAACCCATTCTATAGGAATGCCTGTATTCTGCCTAGTATTGCTTCTATTCATGTCAGTTTCACCTCATCTTTGCCCTTGGCCTCAGGCCTTGGTTCAATTTTGTGTTGCCTTTGTGTCATTTCATTTTGCTTTCATTTTGTTTTGTTGCTGTTTTGCTTTGTTCCATTGTTCTGGTTCTGTATTGATTTTGTTTTGTTTTTGCCTTGCTGTTTCTTCCCTGCCCTGCAACTCTGTTGCTTCTCCTGTTTGCATTGTCTTTACTGCTTCAGCAGCTGCAGCTGTTACTGCAACTCTGTTGCTGCTGCACTACTGTGCATTTTCCATTGCTTGCCCCTGCAGCACTTGTGCTGTATTGCTCTTGTGCACTGCTTGTGCAGCTGCAGACTGCTGCTGCTACTTGCACTGCTTGTGCAGATGCTGTGCAGACTTGCAGTGCTGCTGTTGCTGTTGTCTGCTGCAGCTCCTTTGCTGCATTCTATTGCTGTGCAGCACTTTTCTTTCACTGCATTGCACTGCTGCTGTGCATTGTTTGCCTCCCTTGCTGCTGCTGCCCCTGTGCTGTTCTGTTGCATTGCTGCTGATTGCTTTGCTCTCCAAAGCTCACTTCCAAAAGCCCAAGTCACACTTCAAACTGAAGCCCAATTCAGTCATCTGTGGGCTTAACCAAAGCCCATTTGTTAAAGACCAAAGCCCAAATTCACTAAGGCCCATTCCATAGTTAAGACCAAAGGCCTAGTTCAAATAGCCAAGCCCAATTTGCTTTTCAAAGACCAACTGAGCCCAAGCTCAGTTCCTTTTATTGAGAACAAACCCAATAGTACATTAAGCCCAACACTTCCAAAGGGCTTCTAAGCCCAAAGCAAATTCAGGAACCCAATTAGCTAAAACACATTTCCGAAACACACCCGATCTCTGTGGATCGACCCGTACTTGCACATTTGCCACTTTCGACACCGTGCACTTGCGGTTATAATTTGTAGGACCTTTTAGAAGCCTACCAAGTTTTTGGCGCCGTTGCCGGGGATTGGTGCTGTGTTTTTCTTGTTGTTTTATTAGCTATTTTTGCATTTCACTGCATAGCATTTGCATCTGCATCTGCTTCACTTCATTTGCTGTTGGACCTGCTGTTCTGAACCTGTTTTTCCTCTGCTGGGACGCCACCAAGGAAAAGAACCAAAGCCCAACTGGGTTTTTGCAACAATATCAGAGCAGTTGGGCTGTGCTTAAAAGGTAACCCATTTAAGAGAACCCGAATTGTGGGCTTCCAATTTTTAATTGTGGGCTTGTAATATTAAAGCCAATTTTTGGGCTTTTTATTTTCTGTTGGGTTTGTAATTAATTTTTGTGGGCTTGTTTGTTTAATTTGTGGGTTTGTTTAAATTCTTTCATTGGACTTGTATTTTGGACTCTGGGTTTAAACCCAGCTGAGCTTGTAACCGATTGTGGGCTTGTTTCCACTCAAGAGTGGACCTCGAAACCAAAGTTTTAAAACAAACGTCGGGCCTTAACCACCTGGGCCAAATTAAACTTTCAAAATAAAACTTAGTGTTTCGTGGGCCGCAGCCTTCCTCCCATTCCATTAGAGGACCAACAGTGGGCTTGCTCCCAATTTCAAAAACCAAAAATTTCTCCCATAAAAACCAAAGTTTTCCAAATGTTTCCCTAAAAAACCAAAAATTTTCTTTTTCCCATCAAAGCCAAATGTCTCCCGACAAAACCAAATTTTTCCCAAAAAGTCCAATCCCATTAAAAACCAAATTTTCTTGTAGATAATGTGTTAGTTAAATTTCCTTTTGTATATATTTTGTGCTCATCCATTGTGACTCCTAATATGATGGATTTTTGCCTTGAATAACGGAGTTTTAATCGAGCTTTCGCCGTACAATCGGGTATTCTCTCTCCTTTTACTCTACTCAGCATGTTCCTCTTCATATATTGTTTTATAATTCTTTCCATATTTTGAAACATTGAGGACAATGTTTAGTTTAGGTTTGGGGGTATAGAGTAGATACCACGATAATATGCCATAATTGAAAACAAAACTCCATCTTTTTGAAAAAATTGAAAAATCAAAATAAAAAATTAAAAAAAAAAAAAAATCAAGTATTTATCAATTCCATCATCTCTTGTTCCAAAAATAAAAAGAGAGTAGTCAATGTAAATAAGAGTCATGTAAATAGTCATTTTGTTGTTTCATTGTAATAAGCAAGGAGGGTGTATGCCATTGATGTACAACGCGAGTAATTGTGAAATACCTCCAACTCATTCACAATTCTCGTAAAGTCCGGACAGCTAGCTAGATTTCGACCTTGGTTCTTAGCCTGAGAAACTATCTCTTGGTGATTAGTAGTCATGACTTCAGATCTTTCTTTACACATGTGTAGATACACTTTACACTCTTATCACATGTCCTTATTTGTTATCAGTGCTAGGATTGTGCCTTCGATAGCTAGATTGACATCTCCATTTTGCTGTGAGCTTAACTGTTTTGCACATATCACATTTGATGGAATCTGAGCTCATATTTTGTCCTTAGGTTTTGTAGGCACACCTCTGGTAAACCTTCACGAGACTTCAACTCGTCCACTAGGGACACTTAGTGGTTTAAAAGGCTTAGTGCATACGCTAAATGCATTCGAGAGACCAGCGACAGTGGTATAGTTAGGATTTCCTTAGTTTTGTTTTACTTGAGGACAAGTAAAATTCAGGTTTGGGTGTATTTGATGAGTGCCAAATATTGTATATATTTATCCCTTTTTGTTGGCATTTTAACTCATCTTTTGTGCATTAATTCTACATTTTATCCCATATTCTGTATTTTCATTGTTTTCAAGAATAAATATTTTTATTAATTAATTCTGCATTTTTAGGTAGTAAATAAAGTTCGGATGAGTCGCGGAGCGAAAAGAGCAGAAAAGTAGTGAAAAGCCGGGAGAAATTACGCAAGGAAGCCGCGAAGAATGGTGCGCACAACCTCATTTTCTACACACAAAAGCGCCTCCGTTCTCAGCCATCAGATCATTTCTCAGAAGCATCCGACGGTCGCTCCTTCATAGAGCATCAAAATCTGAAGTCTCTGCCGAGCACCACAGCGCTGAAATTCCAAGCCTTCAGATTAGATGGTAGTTGAATCCAACGGTTGCTCCTTTGCTGTTCATCAAAGTTTGATATCCCCGCCTTACACTACAGCACCTAACCTAATCTAGCACCGTTCGTTTCGTTGTATCCCTTCATCCGACGGTCGCTCCCCGCTTGCCTCCGCATCACCGTCCGATCTACCTACCAGCTCCACATCACACGGCTTAGTCTCGCTGAACATCAAAAATCGATGAACTCGCCTCACACCCAAGTGCCGAACACCCTAGACCTCAAACAAACGCACCCTTCCCCTTTCTCCATCGAACCCATACTCTCCTCCATCACCCTCCTCTGCAGAAACCACCGTACACCACCACCTTCTCCACCTCTGTCACCACCATCTCTACCACCTCACCTCTGCAGCGCCATCACGTCTTCACCATCATCACCCGACACCACACCATCCCCCTAGCCGAGTTGCTTTAACTCCTCTCACCAACTGACCTAGGTGAGGGTTGATAAAACACCTCGAATTAGGGAGAAATTGACGCAATTGGAGGCAGAGAAGGACCGAGAGGGAAGAAAAGAGGCATGGGTCACCACCAATTCAGCGAATTTGGTGAGCAATTTCGGAATTGAAAAGAATACCTAATTCCTAATTTTAGGGTTTGAAAAATTTGGGTAATTGTATGCTATAAATAGAGAGTGTGTAGAGCAATTTGAAGGTGTTCTTGGACTAGCCAAGTTACCACCCAATTTGGGTTAGGCTCACTTTTAATTTTGATTTAATTTTCAACTGTTAGTGCAATTAGGTTTATGTTAGTTTAATTTTAATGTTTGGTAATTTCTAGTTCTATGTTGGGACTAGCCCACATCCAGAACTGCCAAGTTCTGTTAATTGTTAAATTTTCAGTTTCTTGTTCAAATTCAGTTCATCTGTATGCTTATGTTTCTCTCATGTTAATTGTTTATTATCTGTTGATGTTTGTTATTATTCACTGTTAATATCATGTGTTAGTTTTAATTGCTAGGGCCTGTTGTTAGTTAAGTTCATTGTTGTTATCATGTTAGTTCATTGTTTTGTTGTCAAGTTAGTTAACTGTGTTGCTCACTGTTAGTATAAAAGCTCATTGTCATGTTTTAAATTTTCTGTCAGTTACATGATGGAATACTAGGCTAGATATCTTAAAAGCTTTGTGCTAATTGTGCAATGGCAAGAAATCAGTGCTCATAGCAAGCTGATTTTCTTGCCATTCTTGTTGTATGCTTAGGTTGCACTTTGATTGAGTATTGGGAGAAGCTAGTGCTTATAGCAAGCTAGCTTTCAACCCATTCTATAGGAATGCCTGTATTCTTGCCTTAGTATTCTATTCATGTCAGTTTCACCTCATCTTTGCCCTTGGCCTCAGGCCTTGGTTCAATTTTGTGTTGCCTTTGTGTCATTTCATTTTGCTTTCATTTTGTTTTGTTGCTGTTTTGCTTTGTTCCATTGTTCTGGTTCTGTATTGATTTTGTTTTGTTTTTGCCTTGCTGTTTCTTCCCTGCCCTGCAACTCTGTTGCTTCTCCTGTTTGCATTGTCTTTACTGCTTCAGCAGCTGCAGCTGTTACTGCAACTCTGTTGCTGCTGCACTACTGTGCATTTTCCATTGCTTGCCCCTGCAGCACTTGTGCTGTATTGCTCTTGTGCACTGCTTGTGCTTCACTGCTGTTTCCCCTGCTGCAGCTCTGTTGCACTGCATTGCTGTGCATTTTCTGTGCTGCTGCCACTTCTCCTGGTGTGCTGCTACTGGTGCCTGCTGCACTGCTACTTGCCTCTCTGCAGCTGCTGCTGCCAATCATCTTTCTCTGAGCTCTTGCACTTCTGCTGCTGTGCATTGCCTCCCTTCCACTGCTGCTGCCTTCCATGGCCAAGCCAAAGACTGCTGCTTCAACTGAGCCCAAAAGCTCAGTTCACTCTCAATCCTTTGAATTCCATAGTAAGCCCAAAGCCTAACTCAGTAACCAAGCCCAGAGCATAACTTGGGCTCATCAGCAGACCAAAATCAAAGCCCAGTTGTTTAAGACCAAAGCCCAAACTCATTAAGGCCCAATCCAACTTAACTGTGGGCTTAATCAAAAGCCTAAGTTTAAGGCCAAAGCCCATTTGCACTTCAAAGATAACTGAGCCCAAGCTCAGTTCATTTTAACAAGCCCATTAGCACTTTAAGCCCAACACTTCCAAAGGGCTTCTAAGCCCAAAGCAAATTTAGGAACCCAATTAGCTAAATCACTTCCGAAACACACCCGATCTCTGTGGATCGACCCGTACTTGCACGAGCTACAACCGATGACCGTGCACTTGCGGTATTACTGTAGGTCCCCGTTTTTATTGCGCTTCATTTTTTACACCCCTTTCGAGGCCCACCAAGTTTTTGGCCGGGGATAATTTTTAGACCTTTTCGGGGACTATCAAGTTTTTGGCGCCGTTGCCGGGGATTGGTGCTGTGTTTTATCTGTGTTTTTCTTTAGCTATTTTGCATTTCACTGCATAGCATTTGCATCTGCTTCATTTCATTTGCTGTTGGACCTGCTAATCTGAACCTGTTTTTCCTCTGCTGGGACGCCACCAAGGAAAAGAACCAAAACCCAACTGGGTTTTTGCAACAATATCAGAGCAGCTGGGCTGTGCTAAAAAGGTAAGCCTAAACCCATTTCATTAAGAGAACCCAACCTGTGGGCTTCCAAATTTTTAATTGTGGGCTTGTAATAATTAACCCAATTTTTTGGGCTTTTTATTTTTCTATTGTGGGTTTGTAATAATTTAATTTTGGGCTTGTTTGTTTAATTTGTGGGCTTGTTTAAATTCTTTCATTGGACTTGTATTTTGGACTCTGGGTTTAAACCCAGCTGAGCTTATAACTGATTGTGGACTTG
>NW_020620714.1:8228792-8324671 GCF_003573695.1 Papaver somniferum | reverse complement strand
TATTGCTCTTGTGCACTGCTTGTGCTTCACTGCTGTTTCCCCTGCTGCAGCTCTGTTGCACTGCATTGCTGTGCATTTTCTGTGCTGCTGCCACTTCTCCTGGTGTGCTGCTACTGGTGCCTGCTGCACTGCTACTTGCCTCTCTGCAGCTGCTGCTGCCAATCATCTTTCTCTGAGCTCTTGCACTTCTGCTGCTGTGCATTGCCTCCCTTCCACTGCTGCTGCCTTCCATGGCCAAGCCAAAGACTGCTGCTTCAACTGAGCCCAAAAGCTCAGTTCACTCTCAATCCTTTGAATTCCATAGTAAGCCCAAAGCCTAACTCAGTAACCAAGCCCAGAGCATAACTTGGGCTCATCAGCAGACCAAAATCAAAGCCCAGTTGTTTAAGACCAAAGCCCAAACTCATTAAGGCCCAATCCAACTTAACTGTGGGCTTAATCAAAAGCCTAAGTTTAAGGCCAAAGCCCATTTGCACTTCAAAGATAACTGAGCCCAAGCTCAGTTCATTTTAACAAGCCCATTAGCACTTTAAGCCCAACACTTCCAAAGGGCTTCTAAGCCCAAAGCAAATTTAGGAACCCAATTAGCTAAATCACTTCCGAAACACACCCGATCTCTGTGGATCGACCCGTACTTGCACGAGCTACAACCGATGACCGTGCACTTGCGGTATTACTGTAGGTCCCCGTTTTTATTGCGCTTCATTTTTTACACCCCTTTCGAGGCCCACCAAGTTTTTGGCCGGGGATAATTTTTAGACCTTTTCGGGGACTATCATGCATGCACCAACTTCTTACAGGGAAGCATCTGTACTACCAGTCTGGCAACACTCTATGGATGAAGAATTAGTTGCCCACAAAGAAGCTCATACTTGGGATATGGTTGTACTACCTCCAGGAAAGTCTGTAATTGGAAGTAAATGGGTATATAAAGTTAAAACTGACTCAGACGGCAAGATAGTTAGATACAAATCCCGTCTAGTTGCTCAAGGATACACTCAGGAGTATGGTATAGACTATGAAGAAACATTTGCCCCTGTTGCCCGTATGACTACAGTTTGTACTCTTCTTGCTGTTGTTGTTGCTCAAAAATGGAATCTACATCAAATGGATGTGAAAAATGCCTTTCTTCATGGAGATCTTCAAGAAGAAGTGTATATGCGACCTCCACCTGAAATGTCTTACTCACCTAATCAAGTATGTAGGCTCCGTAAACCTATCTATGGACTCAAACAAGCACCTCGTGCTTGGTTTGAAAAGTTTTCCAATGCTGTTCTACGATTTGGGTTCACTCAAAGTGCATATGATTCAGCCATGTTTACGCGTTCAACAACAAGGGGTATGGTTATTCTACTTCTCTACGTAGATGATATGGTTATTACAGGTGATGACGTGAAAGGCATTGATGCTCTTAAAACACATCTTAGTTCATGTTTTGGAATGAAGGATCTAGGATCCTTACGTTACTTTCTTGGTTTAGATGTTGATCTCTCATCTGATGGTTATTTCATCTCTCAAGTAAAATATGCATCAGACATTCTTCAACGTGCAGGATTGACGGATAATAAAATTGCAGCCACACCTCTTGAATTGAACAGCAAGCTTAGTCCTTATGATGGAAAACTTCTTTCTAATCCTACCTTGTACCGTCAGCTTGTGGGAAGTCTAAACTACTTAACTATTACTCGACCAGACATCAGTCATGCAGTGCATATAGTTAGTCAGTTCATGACAGCTCCGCGATCCACTCACTATGCAGCTGTACTCAGAATCTTACGTTATATCAAAGGGACATTGTATCAAGGAGTTACGTTTTCATCCGCTTCTGATCTCTGCCTTCGTGCATATTCAGATTCAGATTGGGCATGAGATATTACAGACAGACGCTCAACTACAGGCTATTGCATATTTTTAGGTAGTTCATTAATATCTTGGCGCAGCAAGAAGCAAAACGTAGTTTCCCGCTCTAGTGCTGAAGCAGAGTATAGAGCTCTTGCACACTCAACCTCAAAAATTGTTTGGCTGCGATGGCTTCTAGAAGATATGGGAGTTACTCTGTCAGAACCAACCCCATTGTACTGTGACAACAAGGATGCTATTCACATTGCTCATAATGATGTTTTCCATGCACGTACAAAGCACATTGAAATTGACTGTCATTTTGTACGTCATTAGTACAAGAAACGGATCATCAACTTATCCTTTGTTTCTTCTGAGCTGCAACCTGCTGATCTTTTCACTAAGGCGCTGTCTTCTGCACGCCTTAAGCTCTTAATTTCCAAACTCAACATGTGCTCTATCCCATGTTGAGTTTGAAGGGGGTATTACGAGATATTATGCAGATGCATAATCTGTTATGCAGATGTACCATATTTGTTGTTATATTTGTACATTATTTGGCTTGTACACCAAGTTATTTCCTTCCTGTTTTATCTCTGGTTCTTGTATATAAGACCAGGCACATGTATAATTCGTTTGTACATTTTACCTTAATCTAATATACCATGACAAATTCGGTCAAAAAAGAAATTACCAGCCATTTA
Organism: Papaver somniferum; assembly: GCF_003573695.1. Lineage (NCBI taxonomy): Eukaryota > Viridiplantae > Streptophyta > Magnoliopsida > Ranunculales > Papaveraceae > Papaver > Papaver somniferum. The sequence goes on along the minus strand of NW_020620714.1, from coordinate 8,322,128 downwards.
TTTCATTTTGAATCGTTAAGCAGTAAGTCACGGAAGTTTCATTTTTGATTACCTATATTCCAAATACCAACATTAAATCAGAATGATAAATGATAATGACAAATTTTCTTTGAATTTTCAACGATTATGTAACACAACATTGAGAGGTTTACATTTCCAAACAAAAATACAATCATTCCCTTGTGTGATTGAGTACATGATCCACGATTAATGAGGAGTGACTCGTACTAGCACTTCAAAAACTACCTGAACCAATAAAGGATCATCCCCCATATTCAGTTTTCTCCAAAACCTCAATGCAGAATTGATAAAACAATCTATACTGCTTACATACATAGCAGGCCGGTAAATTAACTTGGAAGTGAATGCCATGGGTGAGACATATATAGTCTACTCACTAACACAAAATTGAAATATTATTAACGACATTCATGAATTTTGAACCTGTTAACACATTAGTTTTGAATGATATGTGTTCATTATTTACACAGGGAACGTTGGTTGAAGCTCAGGTTAGAGACATTAATTTGTGTTTACAACGGTATTTGTTACACTTCTTATGGCTAACCAGCAGAGCTTAGCCTCATCATGAGCAGTAGGATGAGCCCTCAGTCACCGAAAATCTTTGAAAAATTACGACAATTCTCCTTGCAGTATGTCTCCAGGAAGATGAACTTTATCCTTAATTCAAGTTCGCTTTTGCTTCGAGTGCTTAAATACAATATTCTACAATTGGTTTGTTTAAGTGATTAATAATTAGTACCACTACCGAACATTTCGATAAAATGCAAATGTCACTGCGGTACGGTGGAAGAATCGTTGGATGATGACATTAGCGATTTGAGTTCGAAATTCGTTAGCATCAGGGTGAGGAGATTTTTTGGCTTGTAGGTAATAGACCTCTTTGAAATTTGAATTTCAATATAACCTTTGGGCTTTAAACCCATTCTAAAAAAATAAAAAATAAAAAGTCGATAAAATAATAAAAATTATAAGAAATCCTGCTTAAATACGTATGCACACACAAAAAAAATCGGTGTTAGGTTCTCCATATTATCAAGCCGTTCAATGAGTGTTATGTGATGGAAACCTATTGTACGGGCTTCACAATCCATATCGTGCTAAAGCCTAATTACCTTTTGTTAATGGGGAAATTAGGCTAAGGCCCAAAAAAAATATTCTTGTTGTCAGGTCCACGATTAATTTTAGTTTCCGTGACACCCGAAATTATTAAATATCGCTGCATAGCTCATTATGCATACTATTTTTTTCAGGGGTGAAATTGGCAACGCAACTTGGATATACATATCTAAAAATCCGCGCCTTGGAATTTTACAAATTTTATATCGTTGAAAATCTTTTAAAGAGAGCGACGCAACGAGTACAAACAACAATATCAAAATTTTGATTTCGACGAAAAAATCGGATGTGATCATCATTTTAGGCAAAATTTTCGAAAACTTGGTACATAACCATTATGCAGCCACCAAAAAAGATGCATAACACATTCTGCAGACGCATAACGAGTTATGCAACCATTTTCTCGACTGCAACACATTATGCATCTGCATAACAAAGTTATGCTTGTATAACAAGTTATGTAGCCATTGTTTTGGTTGATTTTAGTACGTACATAAAAAAATTGATGCATAATGCAGTATGCATCTATATATATGGATGCATATAAGGTTATGCAACAATTTTCTCGATGTGTAAAAGATTGTGCAATAATTTTCTCGATGCATAACGCATTATGTATCCATTTTTTCGGATCCGTAACAGGTTATGCATCCATTTTCACGACTGCATAACATGTTATGCAAATATTATTGTAGGTACATGGTAAGTTATGCAGTCTTTGTTTTTATTAGTTTCAATAATAACAAAAAAGTTGTTGCATAACGTGTTATGCAACCATTCTCTAGACTGCATAACAAGCTACGCAACAAGTTATTAAGCTATTATTGTAGGTGCATGACAAATTATGCATCCTTTTTATTTTTGGTCTCAATACTAGCAAAAATGTTGTTGCATAACGTGTTATGCAACCATTTTCGGGACTGCATAACAAGTTATGCAACAAATTTTGTAGATGCATAACAGGTTATGCAACCGTTTTCATAGATGCATAACAGAATATTCAACCATTATGAACAACACCAACACCAATATATCTGCAGCTTTCCAACCAACAACACCAACTTCTCAAACTCATAAGTAGTTTTGTACTTATATCCACATGCTGTAGGTATATAATTGCCATCAATTAGGTAGTGATAAAGATAATTACATACAAATATCATTAATAAGTGTAAGATCGTTTAAAGTCCACATGACGTAGGTATATAATTGACATAACTTTACTCTGGATTAAAGTAGGAAAACATTATGTGTACTCCATTAGACACCCACATGATATACTCCACGTATCTACACATCTCGTCCTCTATCAGCTGTTACGGTATTTCATCCACTCCTGCAGCCCTGCTATAATTTCCCAATTGAGAAGACAAAGTTATTAAGTATTTTACAAATTTTTAGTGTTCCATTTGAATCCAACATGTTTACCAGTTGTTTAGAAAACTGCAAACGAAAATTATATACCGTACAAATCTCTAGACCAAATTGTAAGCAACTGGTTTTAATTTACAGTGCTTATAGTTGATCTTTTCATTTTCGTTGTACGGTATATGATTTTGACTAACTATAAATTGAATAAAGTTCCAATTAGTACAGTTTACAGTCCCTCTTACTAGATATGATTTCCTAGTTTCTTAGTATATCAAATTTTTTCCCCACCTCAAATACACTTTCTATGTCATATCCCTAATTCATTTCATAAAATCAACTAGTGATTATGGAAAAATAGATCGCGTTAACCTTGTGAGACATGAGAGATCATAAATCATTAAAAATCATTGTAGTAGAAAAAACCACAAGATATAAAGAACAATAAAGAGTGAAATAATTTCCCAAGTATTAGATTTCTTCTTCCTCCGAGAACAGAAATTGAAGAAGATATAGTTTGTTCTTCAAAAGTTCATCCCATCGTTACTTTTTTAATTTTAATCAACAGATTTTCCTAGTATGAACATATTTAAGAAACCTGAAACACGTTAAATTGAAGCTCCAATGAAGAACTGGGAAAAAAACAGAGAGAAATAAGATCGGACTCAGTTTTTTTCTTATAAAGAGAGATTTGGTTTATGTAGGTACAGATTTGAGAAGAACAAAAAGAAAAATTACTGAAACATAATTTCAGAAACTATGGGTTTGGGAGATATTTTCTCATAGAAAATGGGTGCACACCTTACTTTTTCTGGGCATGAGTTTGTTAGTGTAAAAAATCTGAAAAATGGGTGTGGTAGTAGTTTTCACTTTGTTAATATATTTGTATTTATACATTTGACCATGCTTGATGATATTTGATTGGAGTATTGTTTATAAACTTAACTTACATTCCAATTCAAAGAAAGACGTCAAGTAACACATGGGATTAAAAAAAAGAAAGTTAAAATAAAGGATAGTTATTATACGTCGAGTAACACATGCTACTTAACCTTTAAATTCGCACCCCAATAAATCATTGGTATTTTTAATAGTTACTATACCGTCATCTGGCAAGATAAGTTGGTTTGGAATAATATAAAATAAACTATAATTACTAACAAGATTTATTATTCTAACTAACTTGAACGTATATAAGATCATCCGAATATTTAGCTTTCTCCAATAACTCAACACAAAATCGATAAGCAACTATTTTTGATTAGATACATCATCGAATTCAGGAGGTTAATTAGGAAGCAAATGCCATGGGTCTTGACACATATTAATAATAAGTTTACAACTTACTTGCGAAAAATATAAATACAAATGCATCATTTCATGAACTACGAATTAGTTCACATTAGTTTTGAATGATATGTTTATTGTAGTTGCTTTGAATTCGGTCCAAGTTGAAAGGTGCGTACATGTTACACCAAAAACTCTAGACCTTTTTTATTTCAGTTTTTAATTTGTATGGTTTAAAAGTGTATCTTTGCCACCACCGTTACTAATTATCCAGGGCCAGATGGTTCTAACCATAAACCATTGTTCAACCTAAGCAACTCTATATGAATGTTATCTAATGAACAACTGTATCCATTTTTGGTGCTTCCCTTTGGTAATTTAATTATTTTTTTCCAAAAATAGTTTGGAGATTTTGACATTAAATGATACCATATCACAGGGGTATGCTCTTCGAGATAAATTAATATTATTAATGACAATCGATACTACAAAATGATACCCCATCTAATGTTCCATCCATAGGAAAAAGGTGAGATGGGAGATAAAGATATCAATAAGACAAAATAGTTCTATCGGATTAACTGCTAATCCATTTTTTTTTGTAAGTTAAAATGTATTCAAAAGACTAAGTTAGGGAGTTAGTAATCTTTACATCAGGAATAGTAGAGCCATCTAATGTTGGGATGTCAACTTCAACCCGAACATTAGGTTTTTATAATTCTAAAGCATGCAAAATACATGATGGAGGTTCATACTTCCAATTAATAATAGTTCTAAAAGATTTATCCTCATTGGCTAGTATATGTCAGCTACATTGTTTGTTGATCTTGGGATATAAAAAAACCTATAAAATTCTGACAGAGATTGAACTCTATCTTTTCCTTCATCTGTATAGTTTTGATCTGCCAAGTAATTTGAGATGATCTTTCATTCAAGTAGTCAAAAAGATTCTTGCAGTCTCATTCCACGTTGAAATTTGATAGACTTTGTTTTTTTTCCCACTGTGCTGCCTGTAAAATCCCAAAAGTTTCTACTTCTTCTGGGGATGAGGCTGAGATAGGTCCTGCTCTGCCCTGTTCGAATCTCCCTGCATCATATCTGAAGATTAAAGAAAAACCTGCTGGTGCATTTATTGAAACCCAGGCTGCGTCTAAATTAATTTTATTTCGAAAAGTTCTTGGATCTTTCCATATAGCTTTAGGTTTTTCCACTATACCATCTGAGTCTTTCTTAGCTAAGTATTTATCCTTATGCCAGAAGATTAAGTGTCTTTGTATTTCTAAGGCTAATTGAGTATGGGTTTGTTGTTATTTTTCGAAGGATCTATTACATATTTATTTCCAGATAAACAAAAATTTTGTCATGATTATTTCTATGGGAATGACTGGATTATCTTTACCAATCTAATCTTTACAGACATCTAGAAAGGTGGTGGATCTATCGAAGTTTAATTCAACAGGGAAAGGTTTTGTAGCCCATACAAATTTATAGTAAAAGGAAAATGAAGAAACAGATGTTCCATGGATTCATATTCCAAACAATCAAAGGTACAATTAGGTGTTATATGCTTCATAAATCTAGATAATTGAGATTGGTGGATACAACATTTTGGAGACACTTCCAAGTGAAAATATTAATCCTTTGAGATAAGTCTAAAGCCCATAAACCTTTCCAGAAGGAATCTGGCTGACCCAAGTTATAATTATTAATTGTTCATTCATTTAAGTTGTTATACATTGATTTGATAGTAAATTTTCCAGATTTAGTAAGAAGCCATCTAAGAGTATCCGGTTTAGTTTCCAAATTGCTACCTAGAGCAATTCTAATGTTACAGATTTGTCTAGTAACAGTGACAGGAAATAAATCATGAACTAAAGAAAAATTTTACTTTTTGGTGAATGGATCGATAAGATCCTTCACAAGTGTTAAGTGAGAGTTAGTAACAGTTTTGTAAAGACTAAGGTTTCCTTCCAAGTTGGGGACCCAATTATCCTCCCAAACATTAATGTTATTTCCATCCCCTACCTCCCAGATGCTATTTTGTTCTATTAGGTTAATCCCCTTACTGATGCATTTCCAAATCCAAGAGCTAGTAGATGGAATTTTATCCTTAAAAGATACAGTGTTCCTGAAATATCTGGGTTTAAGCTGCGACACCCAAATGGCCTTGGGTTCAGTCAGAAGTCTCCAAGCCAATTTAGTTATAAGTGCCAAGTTTAAGTTGAAGTCTTCTTAAAATATCTAGGTTTAAGCTCGCCCCTCTTTTAATAATTTACTCAAGGGTATAACACTACTTGTAATTTCATCGACAAAGCTACAATATGGATATCCAAAATTGACGATAGTTGTTCAAGCTTACAAAGGAACGTTGAAGATTCCAGATTGTGAAAGGTTTAACAAGTATCAAAATGACCAAGAGGAAGGATGTTGAGCTAGCTTTAATCTTCAAGTAAACTTTAGGATTATCGTGTTGGCATGTATGTATCGGAAAGAAAGTGACATGAATATTATAATGAACTGTTGTCTTATCTTTCAAAACATGATTACTGAGCATGAAAAAAAGAATAAGAAATAAGTCGTAATTATTCCAGGTTTGTTAGTAATTCCAAATGGCACTGTTGTTTATTTGCGCAGATTGGAAAATCTTGAAATGTACCGTCAAACATGATTATTTATTTATATATATTCTGGCAGAGGTGTGACATAACCCGATAATGGATAAAGGTTACAAGGATGAATAAACTACAAGTAGTAGAAGAGGAAGGTGAAGAAGAAACTTCAAAATATTTAAAATTAGAAAATGAAGTATTTGAAGAATTTGATGGATATCAACAAGTTCCATGAGATACTCAAGATGGTGGCGCTTATAGATATTATAATCAATTACAGGATATGCTGAACATACGGTGGATACAAAGGTGAAAATATCCTTGATGATTGAGGTTCTGATGAAGATGGAGATTCCGAGGAAGATAAATCTCCCAACAGAATTTTTTTTCCGATGGAAGTGATGGCTATGCAAACTAATGATGTATTGTGGTTCATTTAAACTTAAAAACTTTTGGCCCAAAACCCAAGTTTTGGCCACGCCATACCGGCGTTCCCTATGCGGCTACCAAAACGAAGGCCTGCAACAATAAACTGCCACTTTTTCATCTAAGGTGCAGATCTTAGCCGTCCAAGGTTACCAGCTAACGCATGGCAATCTTTGTCCCTAGTTTGGTCGCTCCTAAACAAAGCCAAAACCCTAAATTTTGGTCGCGCCTAGACTAGGCCATATTAAAGCCATAGTGATCATGCTTTCATTCCACTGGCTACCAAACGAATGGTTGCAATAATCAACAACTACCTTTCCTCTTAAGATGCAAAATCTCGACCGTCGAAGGTCACCACCGAGCCGGCAAGTATCCCAAGATCAACTTGCCAGACAACAACAACGTGCTACATGTTTTCCACGAAAACACTCGAGACATCAACGCATGTCACAAACTGGGGGATGCTCATTGGGTATTGGTTTGGCTGTTTACAGCGTACGACGTACACTACGCCCGTTATAAGAAAGTGTCATAAGAATGAGGCGGTTAGTAAATACAGGGAGTACTGGTGAAACGCTTTATTTTATGGAATATCAATTCCACGCGTTACCAATTTTTCACTTCGACTTGTATAAATAGGCATTACCTATTTCCACCGAAAACAAGTTTTTTGGTCAGCAACATACAACACTCAGAAATCACATGTTAGCTTTCCCATTTGTTCTGATACAATTCAAAACAACTACTGTTCCAGAATCAACTATTCTGGTCTCAACACTCTCTTCGCTTCCCTCCCCAAAACCAACCCTTCTCCTTCACTTTGTGACCGAAGCAAGTCTGGACGACCATTTCTTGGTTTAGGACGGACTTGTACAGATTGATATCTCGAACCTAAAGTACTCCCTTGCAGTACATTGTTTAGGGTTTAGGCTTGTTTCTCACCCACAACACACGAAATTACCGAAACCAGTAGAAACTGTTTTCACCCTCAAACACCAGGTTACCACGAACTAGGCCATGACTGACCAGCACCACAAATCCGTAATTATGGTGAGTCATGACTTAGCTAACTAGCACATTATAACGAACTTTGCACCTGCCCATCGTTATATTTGACCAAATTTCGCTAACAATGCAAACCATAGTGCTTGTTCCTGCTATCATAGTACATTAGTACTTGTGCATTGCTACATTTGACCAAATTTCGCTAACGAAGCAAAACCATGGTGCCTGCTCTCGGGAATATTTGGAGTGAAAAATACTATAACCCCCTACTATATGGGTTCAACATTTAGAAACCCCACAAAATGGATCCTTTTTGTCAACTCCATACTTTACAAAAAACGATATTCCTAGGCCCAGAATATCAATTTTTCTTCAGATCTGGCCCATAATTTTATATTATGTATTTTGATATTGACAAAAGTACCCTTTTCTATTTAAAGAAGGGAAATATCAGAATATATTTTCATCTATCCATCTTCTTTCTCTCTCATATTTCTCTCTCTCTCTCGATTGCAGAGAAAAACAACGATGAAGTTTTAGGTTTTCTGAGATTCAGTTTCATCTTCTCCTTTTAGATTATCTACTAGAACAACGATGAAGATGTTTTAGGTATGCTTGCTATTAGTTTCATTTTCGGTTTCATTTTAAATTTTTTGTAGGCTGCAGAAGAACGATAACAAGGATGAAATAGTGAGATTCACCATCAAATCGAAAGAAATAGGTAATTTCTTCTTCTTTTATTTTGGTTCGTAACTGAGATTTAATCGATCTCTCGATGCACTTTCCTGATTGCAAATTAAACTTCGACCTTGATCCGATTTCAGAATTGTTGTGTCAATCTATAATCCTTTTATCATTCTCTTCGATCTGATTGCAAATCAATGAATCTATGTATCTTAAATATCTATTGAAAATAAGTTTTTAGATTCGAATTCAGTGAATTATCATCTCTATTACCCATTTATTTGTTATGAATTTCATCTAATTTGATTTTTCGATTCGATTCAAGTTAATATCTACTTGCATTTGTTCTTGAATGTTTGATTTTATTATAACCAAAATTTGATTTAGTCATTTGAGACACAACAGGTGTAGATTTTGTATATGAAGATGGTTGAAAACAGTGAGAGAAGAAGCGAGGATGTTATAACTGAAGAATACATAGTCAATCTTCATAAACGCCTTTTGGATGGTAACTACTCAATACGTACCTTGTTATTATAGGAATTCCTTGTTGTTTGAATCGAATATACTTGACTCCTACAAAAAATATTATGTCTTATATCCTCATTGTGTGTATGAGGTCAAAGTACTGTTTGGTTTCATTTATGTTTCAAATTACTTCAAAAATGCTACTTATTGTCATTTTGCATCATGTGATTCATGGTTTGATTGTGAAACTGAGTTAGTGATTCTACTCCGGTTGTTACTCCGAATGAAGTTACTCAACCTGCGAAAGGAGGTAGATATTTGTTGAGAATGTTTAAAGAATTGAAGAAGTCGGTTACAAATGATTGGGGAGGTTCGAGACCTCCTGCGGTTGAAGAGGATTAGAAGTTTCTGGAGAAGAAAGAAAAGCTTCGTGATTTCGAGCAACAAATAAGCAATGTATCTAAGAAGGTAATAAATATTGTGATGGTAGTATTAAGTGTTGATTTTGTTTTTTAGGTTGTTTTATATTTTATTCGAGTTAAATTCATTCTTTTTTGGTGCAGGCTGAAGGACTTGTGAAAGCTCAGCAAGATATAAGAGAAACAACAGGTGAATTGGGTTTAGCATTCATCAAATTGATAAAATTTGAGAAGGAGGGGGGCATGTATAATTGTCATATAACATGAGCGGAGGATATGAAATGTGTTGCAACAGCCGCTGTGAAGCAAGCAGATATTATCGAGAACTGAATTCACACACTGTCAAACATCTGATACATTATTTTCTAACGAAACGAAGTTTGGAATGTTCTATCTGGTTGATTTGTAATTACTCAGAATTGAATGTGTACCTATAATTGAGAAGAAGGGATGTAGAATGAGTAGCAACTTATTTTAAGTCAGCCTAGTTTGCCATGAACGTAAGCACATGCCTTCAAATTTGAAATCAGGACCTGTTGACCTTTTCACTATGACTATTTGTGGCAAATTTGTCATTTTTTTGATGGACTTGAACATTTAATCACCCTCTAGACTCTAGTTTCTTCATTTTTTTTATCTATATAGACTCCTTTTAGTCCCTCATTCCGCATTTTAATACAGGACACCCTACATGAGTATCTTGGAAGATGGTTGCTGTCAGAGAATATGATAAAATCAAGATATTGTCATTTCAGGTTATCTAATATTAATTATCAGTTTAGGTTCTCTAATATGATAGAATATGATTGAAGTGCGCCAGTTTGCTATAAATTTCTAGTTTGATCTGTTCTTTCACTATAAATTGCTGATTCAAATGTGAATTATGGTTTTCTTAACAGGATTTTAGTAAGGATAAGCCGATGTATTGTAGTCATTTCACATCTGAAGGTGATGTTGAGTTAAAGGTTGTTATTTTTGTTCCTCCAAAGGCTCCTCATGATCTGTATGGGAGTTACTACAATACTAACAAGTCCAACTTGAAGTTAGACGTCAGACGTGTCTTCATCTCAGATGGATTCGATGATCTTCTGCCCAGGTACCTGAACTTTTTGATTAACCAATTTTTTTCCTAAGATTACTTATATAGGTTCATTACACATGCATTTTGCACTGATTATATGTGCAACTATTGTTTACATATGACATATGCATGTGCAACTACTGATTACACATGCATTTTGCATTCCTGGGTTCATATCTATACCCTGCTGAATCAGTTGTGTGATCATTTTTTGCGATATTAATGTGATAGCACAAGGTTCATATCTATACCCTGCTAGCACAAGGTTCTCAGGTGTTTGTATTATTCTGCCAGTATAATTACTGTCTGAAGCTTTACTTTCTGTTGCTTAAAATGTCCGTCGTCATCGTTAGTTACATAATATTAAATGCCTTTAGGTACATCTAGACTAGCGCTGAAAACGTCTTTCTGTTAATACAGTGCTAACAACGTCTTTCTGCTGAAGCAGTGATATCTTAATTAAGAGCTTCTCATTCACTTGCAAGGTTAATTGTATTATTTTATGACTGGTAATTGCTTGATAGTCACCCCTCGTTTTTTCTAGTGTTTTTCATATAGAGATGGATTTGCTGATTTTATGTTGACATATCTAAGTTTGATGCATGTGTAACTCCTAGTTACACAATTCAGATGCATGTGTATCTACAAGTTACACATGCTAATTAGATGTGTAACTTTTACTTACACATACTGATTTTGGGTACACATACCAATATGAATGTGTAACTCCTAGTTACACTAGTCATATGTATGTGTAACTCCTAGTTACACTAGTCATATGCATGTGTAACTTCTAGCTACACTAGCCAGATGAATGTGTATCTCCTAGTTACACATGTTATATGCATGTGTAACTCTCAGGTACACAATTCAGATGCATGTGTAACTGCTAGCTACACTAGTCAGATGCTTGTGAAACTGAATGTACATTGTTGTATGTACTGTTCATTTTAATCTTATAAATACTGATTGCTTGTTATTATATTTCAGGTTTCAGATAACTTGATAAAAGCTAATTGCTTAAACGTGGTAATTGTCTCACCGGAACTGGAGTTGATGCTAGTCAGATGCATGTTTATATCTCAATTACACTAGATAGACACATATGCAACTCTCAATTACACTAAACAGATTACCGTAACCGTAGAAAGAAGCAAAGTTTTCTTACCTGAGTATGAACCTAGGCCCAAAGAGAAAGAAGTGAAGTTCTTTGATCACTTAGTTAACTAAATGAATTTAAGCCCAAAGAGAAAGAAGTAAAGTCCTTAAAACACTTACTAAATTTAGGCCCAACAAATAGAATCAAAACTAAGTTAACTAACTGAATACAATCAAAACTAAGTTAAGACACTAACTGAATTTAGGCCCAACAAGTACAATCAAAATTAGGTCAAATCCGCTGTTAATCCGCAACCAGCCCGTACAATCCGCGAATCTGCAAAGGTTAAATCCGCGGGTGATTGGGCCGGCCACGGTTCAATTTTACAAATCCGCAACTTTAACGGTTCGGTTACGGGTGACCCCTAATCCGCAACCGTCCGTCCGTTTAGGGGTGTGCAACGGACGGACGGTTGCGGATTAAGGGTCACCCGCAACCAAACCGTCAAAATTGCGGATTTGAAAAATGGAACCGTGACCGGTCCAATCACCCGCGGATTTAACCTCTGCGGATCAACGGATTATACGGGCCGGTTGCGGATTAACCGCGGATTTGTTAGGCCAAGCCCACTAACTTTAGAGCAGAAAATGTTCCATTTCGATGTAATGGTTGAAACGAACACAAACAATCGTCCAACTGATGATGATGCATGCCACATTGTTACCTCAACGGGACAACTATCAGTTTAGCTTTTGGATGTGAACTATGAAACTAGTTGACGGTCCTAGCCCATTACGAGCTCAGTTCAGTCTATAACTTCATAATTCATACTAGTTCTGTAACTTGTTTCTCTTGTTTATATTATATGTGCAGGGAATGGTTCTGTTATGCCTAACAGCGTCCATACGCTCTCTTAGGCCTGCACAGTGTGTGAACTGTGATTTTGTGAACGGATCACTGACAACATCAACTTGCCAAACACCATCTACCATTCAGTATTCAGTTAGTTAACTTAGTTTTGATTCTATTTGTTGGGCCTAAATTCAGTTAGTGTTTTAAGGACTTTACTTCTATCTCTTTGGGCCTAAATTCATTTAGTTAACTAAGTGATCAAAGAACTTCACTTCTTTCTTTTTGGGCCTAGGTTCATACTTTAAGAAAACTTTGTTTCTTTCTACGGTTGCGGTAATCCGCGGTTTTCAAATGACAACCGCAACCGCATCCGCACCGCATGCGGATTTGAGAATCCCACCCGTGTCCGGCCCATACGTCTTGCGGTTTGGGTGAAATCCGCAATTTTGCGGACGGATACGGGTTAAATCCGCGGTTCCGGTTTTTATGCTCACCCCTACGTCCGTTACACACCCCTACTCAAAACCGAAACCCAAAAAGATCAGCCCAAAAAGAGCCAAAAATCTAAAAAAGCAGGTGAAAAAACCCCAAACAAAAAGTAGGTCTTCTCCTCCTCCTGTCTGTGGCCTGTCATTCGGTGTTTCTCATTCACACGTATTATTTTCCCTTCCAATATCTTCTTCTTCCTCCTCCTCCTCCTTTCTGCCCCAGCAGATTCAGATTCTCTTCACTTTTTCCTCCCAATAAATCACTAAACAAAAGAAAGCTTAAAGAGTTGAGAGAAAAGGCAAAACAGAAAAGAGAGATGTTAAGTCCACTGAGACTTTTAACTCCACTTAATCCAACAATACCCCTTTTCTCTTCTTCTTTTGAGTTCTCATCTAATTGTTATGGGTTTTCTGAAAAACCTGTTTTGAGAAAATGGGGTTCATCAAAGCAGAGATCTTCTTCTACTTCAAAGTTTAAATCAGGGAATCTTAATTCTTCAAACTTGGTAAGTCAGAAATTTCGCATGTATTATTTGTGATTTAATTGAAAGTTCTAGTTCAATTGGGGTGAATTGGATGTACAATTTGGATACTATAGCCAGAGTAATTGTGAAATTGTAGGATAAATTGTGATTCAATTTCAATTTGGATAAGTGTTGGTATCTATCACATATGGTAGTGGTCATATTATAGAGTTGATTTTTCTACCGACTGGAATATGTTTGTTTTAATGTGTCAGTTAAGAAATTAGAGTAGTATCCTCTTGCTTTATTCAAGCCTAATAAATACAATACCCATTTCAGAATTCATTATATATAGGGCAAAAACTTGTGGATGGCGACAAATCCTTGTATTTATTTGAAAATTGAAGTTTTAAATTCTAAGAACCCAGAATGTGCTAAACTGGAGCTGCATGAAGTATAATACTTACGGTGATGACAATAAAACAGCATGCTAATCTGTCGTATTTTTAAGTACCAGGGAATACATTTCCGGGGTGCATAATTACCATCTTGCTATGAACTATGCGCAGCCTCATCACGTTTTTGTTTTTCACTTTAAATGTTCCCATGTGTTTCCTTTATTGTTAGCGTTGTTCTTCAAGTATTTAGGCTAATTGTGGTGTTTACTAGCGAACCTTAAATAGCATGAAGAATCATATCATGGTGTTGTTGGTTTTCACTAATGATTTACTGCCAGGGGCTGTGTTTGTTTATGTACTGGTATAGTGGCTTTGCGGATGTATGAGAAGAGATGAGGATGCGAGTAGTTCAAAAAATGAGGGGGACAGTGAAGTGCGGATGTTTGGATCTGATGAAGATTTTGCCACAAAAGTTCCTACTCAAGCTCAGACCATGGTAGAAGGCTCAGGGTCATATATGGTGTCTGAATTCAAACCTTCCTCAGATGTGGACTACTTGCAGGTAAGTAATGAACTTAAAAGATTAAAATCAACCATGCTGCACAAACAAAAAACACAAATCACTTTTGAACTTTTTCGGAATTTCACCCAAGTTATGCACAAAATCATTAGTCAACTTACTTGTGCTGATTCTTGTCTCTGGTTAAATGAAGTAAAAAGCGAGTAGAGTTTCCTTATATTTGTGACAGGACAGAACGAAAATGTCTGCGTGTTTCTGAGATTACACTGTTGTCCCTGAATGTTAAGCACAAAGCTTTCTTTTTCGATGGATTTTTGCTATGTCTCTGACTCCGTTATTGGAGAACCATAGACCCATTTTTGCTTTATCAGGATAGACTGATCTCAGCAAGCCGACTGCTTCAAGCCATTTGTCATTAAAGTAAACAGTGCGATAGCTTCAAAACTTATGAGTTGGGATCAAGAGTCTGATTTTGGCTTGTAACATTTCTTCGTCTCAGTGACGAATAGTATAGTGTTGTCTCACAAAGAAATTGCATTTTACCACACTAACAGGGTCCAAGAGTATACACTTTTCTAAGACCCGTTTAATTTCTTCATCTGATTTTACCACATCAACAGAGTATACACTTTTCGATTTCGGTCGTAAGATCGAACATATCATGGATTTGAACTTTGGTTGTTTTCCTAAGGCCCGTTTAATTTGTTCAGGAGCTACTAGCAATCCAACAACAGGGTCCAAGAGCAATTGGATTTTTCGGGACGCGAAATATGGGTTTCATGCATCAACAACTTATTGAAATTCTTAGTTACGCGATGGTTATAACAGTAAGATGCTTACTTTTACTTTTACTTGGGTTTTAAATTCTGAAGACTGGCACATAAAATTGTTATGAATTGAGCTGAGGTAGTCTAGCAGTGGCACACTTGTGTATGACTTGCATTTAAAGAATGCTGTTATTCACTGTTGATGAACCCAATTAACATCTCAATGTTTTGCCAGTTTGACTACTGACTAGCGAACCTTCATCCTGTTGCATGCTCTTCTACCTGGTCAAATAAAATGTTTATTTCGTGGATTATCCTTTTTGTTTGATGATTGTATCAACCCAAGATTTCTGGTTAGGTCCTAGTCCAGTCTATAGGTCCATGTGATTTCTATCTAACGGGCGTCTAGCTGTTTTGGTTGTGTTTTCCTGTAAATTCCCTGTCTCTAATGATATTAGTTTGGTGGCAGAAAAATCATATTTATACATCGGGAGCATCTGGGACTAATGCAGCTGTTATAAGGGGTGCTTTACGGGCCGAGAGGCCAGAGCAACTCACGGTAATATTACCTCAAAGTTTGAAGATGCAATCTCCCGAGAGCCAAGAATTACTATCTAAAGTAAGATTTCCTACTCCCTCACTGTTTTATTTGATTGGAAAATTATATAGTTTGGCTGTTCTGCACTTTCTCTTTGGTCGTTGTGTTACGATTTCCTTTTCCATACAGACAGTCAGAGTACCCTTTCCTTTGGTTGAACTAGCTCATCATTTTTGTTTTCTGGGTTAATTATTGTTTTTAGGGTTGAGTTGATCTAGGTGTACAATTTGGATTGAAAAGGTATATAGTGATCCAGAAATCTTTATAAAATAAATTTTCTGTTGGGTTTCTGTTTGTGTTGATTTAACTTTTCTTCCTTAGTAATGATATTGAATTCACTTTTTGATGCTTATATATCCAATTTCAAGATGTAAAAGTAGGAGTTACACTGGACTAGTGACCCGAGTGTGTTTGTTTCATATTTGCGATTTGAGAATATCGATTTGTTTCGCCAACTCTTTGGGTTTTTCAGATTAGCTTCTTTTCTCAAGTTTAGATTCCAAGATGTCGTTTCCTGAAACAAAGCGATCTGCTTTTAACTAGGGGATGCTATGTCTCAAAGCAGTTATATGATGTTGCCACGAATTAAGGACAATAGCGACGAATCTATGATGTAGTCATGAATTAAGGACAATAGCGATGAATCTTTTTGAAATACGATCAGTAGTTTTAGATTTTATAAACCCAAAATGTGCTGAACTAGATCAGTGTACGTGCTCAACTTATGTCAAGTTGATGACAAGAAAAATATATGCTAGCCTGAGTCAACTGAACAAGTGGTGAATGTGATGAGAAGATGATTGATGATGAACATGCACTGCAGAGTGGGTCAGTCAATTGCTTTAGCCCTTCTCACTAAGGTATTGATTATGCTTTGGGAGCTCGTTAGTGTTCTGAATACTTTAAGTGCAGACTGAAACTGTTTCGTTTTAGATGTTGCCACCTCCTTCTGCGCCCACACACGAGGAATCTCACATAATCCCCGCATGTATACTTGTTGCATTTTTTTGTACATGCCGTGTTAGATCTTGTTCCTTTTATTTTTCATCTCTGGAATAGCTCATGCCTTGTGTGATGTATTTATGTTTTGTCCAATTTCCCTGTTATCATATTTTATTCAGTAACATTTCATCGATCATATCTATATGAGTTGTCTTTTTCTGGGAACTTGGGCACACTGCGCAAGGGGAAACAGAATATTGTTTTGTGGGCTATCTTGTAATGCACTGACGTCGTTTTTTCCCATCCTTTATATGTAGGTGAAAAATGTGATAGAGAAACCCCACAATGATCATCTCCCTTTGATAGAAGCTAGCAGGTCAGAATTTCCCTTCGATTGAGAAATTCCAGTTAAATTTCGATCTTTATTTTTTTTTCTTTCAAATTTGGTAGTAATCTCTCAACCAATTCACTTGTTTCCACCTTATCAACAGATTGTGCAACTGGGACATCCTATCAAATGTACAACAAGTCATTTGTTTTGCGTTTCATGACAGTCGCTTACTTATGGAAACATGTCAAGAGGCCAAGAACCTTAGGAAAATCGTCACTTTGTTCTACTTAGATTAAAATACCTGAAAGTTCAAGATATTTACACACCACTTTAGAGAAAGAAATTGTATCTTCTTCAGTTGCTAGTGTTGCTCTTCACCGAAGTATTTGAAGTAAATATAGAAAAGGGCGAAAAACGGAGAAAGTCAGAGGTCTCAACTTGGAGGTTACATCATTTACAATTGTGGAAAAGAGCTATCGAAATTATTGTTATTAATTTGATTATTCATAAATGAAAATTTTATTGCCTCGAGCCTATTTCATGTTTCTGCTACTTAGAAGTTGATTGTAAATTCACGCCACTCTAGTCTCTGTGACAGACACTCAGATTGATCTATCACTCTGCATTGGCAGATTTCCCTCTGTAGCCAATGCATGACTGCAATAGACACCAAGATTGTTACAGGGTCGCTGAACAGAACTCTATTGGCGGTCACATTTTAGGTTCTTCTCAACTCTAATCGGATACGGTTTCGGTTTTGGGCTTATCGCAACAACCCAGCCCACGAGCAAAAGTTTATCTCAGGTGCATCCCTCAAAACCCTAATGTGGATAGGAGAGATTTCAGATTTGAGATTTCACAACCTAAAACAGGCGCCTCACTCGTTAAGTTTCATCGCCTCTCAAAATTTCAAGATATTCAGGGTTCAGTGCCTTGCAATTTTTGTAAGCTTACCTGAGACACCATTGTTTGTGGTAATTTCTAATCCTGATTTGTTGAATTGCATCTTATGAACTTCACCATCATGTCAATATAGTCATTAGAAATGGATAAATTAGATACTGCGGCCGCCGATGAAATTGATTGCTGTTTAGATTGTGATGTCGAATTGTTTGGTCACTGTAATAGTGTGATTTACTTATGGATTTATGATAATTTTGATTTTGATAATTTTGATTTTGGGGGTTGTACGTTTCTTTAACCCATCCACTGAAGAATACAAAAATATCTTAATCACCTGAGGAAGATTCCGATTTGAATGAATCCCTACAAGAGATGGGGTTTGTCTCCTGCGAGAAGTTCAAAGAGACAGAAGACCACTATTGATAGTGGTGGTGAAAACAGTGATGAGAATGAGAACGAGATAATCTTCATTCTTGAATGAGCAAAGAATTTCTTTAAGGATGGTGGTTGTTTGGTTGGCTTCTGAGAAGAGGATAATGGTAATAATGCTTGTTTGTGACTCAAATGGGTTATATACTATGCCATAAATCTTTTAATGCATTCGCTTAGCGGGTTTGTAATCTCCAAAGGTTTGATTAAGAGAAACTCCACGGTACTACTGCGGCAGCTGCTCAAGATATACTAAGGTCAGTTGAATTTATCTGAAGAGCTTGCAATCATTTGAATGTGTTCCGCTCTTATGTTAAGTTGGTTTGTCTCAGTAACATTTAGCTTGTTTAGGTTTGTCTGAAATTGGAAGCAGTTTTAGGAAAGAAACTGTTGGTACTAGAGTACTGAATCGAAAATTTTCTTTTATTTAGGGTAAATTTTTTGCACTTCTTGAACGATCCTGGACAAATTATGATCAGGTGATAATAATATAAGCATGACATTGCATACAAAATTTTAAGTTGCCGTTGTAGGTTGTTGTAATGTAGGAGCTGTGCAGCACATTCAAGTACACAGCATATTTAGTACTAAATCAGTAGTAATTTGGGGTACCATTGTTGTTAATCGAGTTGTTTTCAGTATCTGTTGATTTTTCCTTTCGTTCAGTCTTCTTATTGCATCTCTAGCAAGTAAAATCGAGACCGAGTGAGATTTGAAACCGATTAATACTTCTGCTTTTGTTGTTCAATGGTACAGAACTTATTAATAAGAATTACTTGTTCCCACTGTAGTTATATCTTTTTTGATCATTATCTGGGCTTCCTCTGTAGATTGTTCTAGTGGTGGTTGTCAGTGCTGGGTTAGACCATGTGATGCTGAGAGAACGCAAGTTGAGAACAGGATGGTGACAACTAAGTCTTGCGCATTTGAAGACGTCGCCTATGATGCGGAGGACATTTTGGGACAAGATTCAAAATGAAATGCGGAAGACATTCCGGGATGTTGCTTATGATGCGGATATTTGGAACCCAGTTGGACTCCATCTCAAGATGGCTCATAAAATCAAAGATGTTAACCAGATTTTGTTTCAAAATGGCTAAGAAAAGTCTAGGAATACATTCACTAAAAAATACAAAAAGGAGGATGCATGTTGCTGCAGAATGCACCCCTTTTACATACAGGCAGTCAAGCACGCTTCCTTTTTCACTATCTAAAGTAAGATTTCCTACTCCCTCACTGTTTTATTTGATTGGAAAATTATATAGTTTGATTGTTCTGCACTTTCTCTCTGGTCATTGTGTTACGATTTCCTTCTCCATACAGACAGTCAGAGTACCCTTTCCTTTGGTTTGACAAGCTCAGTATTTCTGTTTTCTGGGTTAATTTTAGAGTTGAGTTGATTTAGGTGTGCGATTTGATTTGAAAAGGTATATAGTGATCTAGGAATCTTTATAAAATAAATTTTCTGTTGAGTTTCTGTTTGTGTTGATTTAACTTTTCTACAGTAGGAATGATATTGAATTCACTTTTTCATGCTTATATTTCCAATTTCAAGATGTAGAAGTAAGAAGTTACACTGTACTAGTGACCTGAGTGTGTTTGTTTCATATTTGTGATTCGAGAACATCGATAAACTTGTTTCGCCACCTCTTAGGATTAGCTTCTGTTCTCTAGTTTAGATTCCAAGATGTTGTTTCTTGAGACAAAGCGATCTGATTTTTATTAAGAGATGCTGTGTCTCAAGGCAGTTATATGATTTAGTCACAAATTAAGGACAATAACGACGAATCTATGATGTAGTCAGGAATCAAGGACAATAGCGATGATGAATCTATTTGAAATACGATCAGTAGTTTTAAATTTTATAAACCCAGAATGTGCTTTACTAGATCAAGTTGATGACAATAAAAATATATGCTAGCCTGAGTCAACTGAACAAGTGGTGGTAAGGCACCCGAAATATCAATGTAATGAGAAGATGATTGATGATGAACAGAGTGAGTCAGTCAATTGCTTTAGCCCTTACCACTAAGGTATTGAGTATGCTTTGGAGAGCTCGTTAGTGTTCTGAATGCTTTAATTGCAGACTGAAATTGTTTCATTTTAGATGTTGCCACCTCCTTCTGCTCCCACGCAAAAGCAATCTCACATAATCCCTGCATGTATAGTTGTTGCATTTTTTTTGTACATGTCGTGTTAGATCTTGTTCCTTCTATTTTTCATCTCTGAAATAGCTCATGGCTTGTGTGATGTATTTATTTTTTTGTCCAATTTCCTTTCCCTTTTGCTTTCGTCGCTTTATCTCTGTCTTTTGGTTCTACTTAGGTAATTCACTAATTTGATTTTGATTTAGTTTTTGCATTTCCAATAATGTTTAGTCTAGTCAGATCATTCTATATGAGTTGTGTCTTTTTTTAGGAACTTGGGCACACTGCAAGGGAAACAGAACATTCTTTTGTGGTCTGTCTTGTAATGCACTGACGTCGTTTTTTCCCCATCCTTTGTAGGTGAAAAATGTGTAGAGAAACCCCACAATGATCGTTTTTTCCCCATCCTCATCAGTTTCATCGCCTCACCAGAGTCAAGCATTGCAATTTCGTAAGCTTGCCTGAGAAATCAATGTTTGTGGTAATTTCTAATCCTGATTTGTTAAATTGCAATTTCAAAAGTAAAGTGCATTGAGAAATGGATAAATTAGATGTTTATGAAATGGATTGCAGTTTTAGATGTTTAGATTGTGATGCTGAATTGTTTAGTCACTGTAATAGTGTGATTCACTTATGGTTTTATGATAGTTTTGATTTTTGGGGTTGTATGTTTTTTTAACCCTTCCACTGAAGAATACAAAAATACCTTAATCACTAGGGAAGATTTGGGATTTGAATGTTAAGATCTGTGGGCAGTATTAGACGAAGAACTGATGATTATAAGTTATTAAACATCTTTTCTTTAAGATCAAAAACTAAAATGAATGCCTACAAGAGATGGGGTTTGTCTCCTGCGAGAAGTTCAAAGAGGCAGAAGACCACTACTGTTAGTGGTGGTGAAAACAGTAATGAGAATGAGAACGAGATAATCTTCATTCTTGTATGAGCAAAGAATTTCTTTAAGGATGGTGGTCTGAAGACAAAATTCAATTACTGTTTGGTTTGCTTCTGAGAAGAGGATAACTGCGAGAATGCTGCATTGATTAATCAATTGAATTATATATCGCGCCATAAATCTTTTGATGCCTTTCCACGGTACTACTACGGGAGCTGCTCAAGATATACTAAGGTCAGTTGAATTTATCTGAAGAGCTTGCAGTCATTTGAATATGTTCCGCTTTTATGTTAAGTTTGTTTAGTCTCAATAACATTTTGGCTTGTTTAGTTTTGTCTGAAATGGAAGTATCTATAGAAAAGAAACTGCTGGGTAGCAAAGTTTCGAATCTGTAATTTCTTTTCGGGAATATTATTTTTGCACTTCTTGAACAATCCGGGACAAATTACAATCAGATAATAATAATCTATGCTTGCATACGAAGTTTGTAGATTGTTGTTAACCAAAGTTGTCTTCAGTTTGCGTAGATTTTTTCTCTCGTTCAGTCCCCTGGTATTATTTGTAATCTTCTTATTGCATCTCTAGCTAGTAAACACTGAGAATGAGCGAGATTAGAAACCGACTAATACCTTCACTTTTGTTGTTTATCAATGGTACAGAACTTATTAAGAATTGTCTAGTCTTGAATTATTTGTTCCCACTGTAGTTAAATCTTTTGACCATTATCTGGGCTTCTCCACTAGATTGCTCTAGTGGTGGTGGTTGTCAGTGCTGGGTTATAGTACCATGTGATGCTGAGAGAATGCAAGTGGAGAACAGGTTGGTGAAAATTTGTTATTGAGCATCTGAACATGTTGCCTATGATGCGGAAGACATTTGGGGACAAGATTCAAATTCACCTGTTCCGTTTCTCAATCATTGAATAGATGTAGAAAGAATGATACCAAATATCTCGTCGCTTAATTTTCCTATAACTCTCGTATTCCATTTCTAGATTGTTTTATGATTCCGTGATTGTAATTGTGTATCACTATTGAAGTTTGCTGGATTGCTATTAATTTGCTGATCTCACCCCCTCTCCTTTCATGTGATGTCAGGTGTGTTGAGAAATCTTCTAAAAATGGGCGGAGGTTCACTGATGTGTTGAGAAATCTTCTAAAAAGCGGTTAGTCTTGGGTGGGTAGTTGCCTTTCCTATTTGCTACATGCAATCGTTCTCTGTGGCTCCTGAAAGAATTAAAGACATGCCGACATGGTTTCCCAAAGTGAAAGGCATACCAGCTTTATATATGACGGCATTGGCTGTATACTTGCTTCCGAATATACTAGCAGCTGCATTGTTTATTTTTCCAATGCTTCAAAAGTGGATTGAGAACTCAAAATGTTGCTTATGATGCCGATATCTAGAACCCAATTGGACTCCATCTCAAGATAGCTCATAAAATCAAGGATGTTAACCAGATTTCGTTTCAGAATGGCTAGAAAAATCATCTTTGGAATTCATTCACTAGAGAATCCAAAAACAAGGATGCCTGTACCGAAGATGGCAGGCCACACCTTTTACATAGAGGCAGTCAAGCACCCTTCCTTTGCTTGGACAGATTCTATCTTTATATGCTTCCTGCATTTGCATTTTTGGTTTTGCAGGTTTATACATGTACAAATTGAAGTGTAATTTGTTACGAGATGTCAAAAATTTTGATATTTCAATTTTTGGAACTTCTGGCAAACTCATCTTGATCTGTCACACTGCATTCTTCCATTAACTATAAAACAAGCTTCTTATACGCCTCTGCATTGGCTGATTTGCTTCCTGAGGCAATACATGACTGCAAGTGTGCAATAGATACCAAAATGGCAAAAATTTGGGAAGTTACAGGGTTGCAAGTAGTCTATTGACAACCACATTTTGGACTATTCTCAACTGGGTGAGTGCCCATGATACTACTCGGATTCGGTTTCGGGAAATATCCGTTTCGATAAGTACATAACAACAACCCGGTCCACGAGCAAATGTATATCCCTCAAAACCCTAATGTCTCTGAAATGGGAATCCAAGAAAATCAACTTATACAGCCGACAGTCAATCCAAAAACCCTAATTCAGGAGAATCCAAGAAAATCAAATGTCAATTTTTCAGCCTCCAACCTTATGTGTCACATTTAGGGCGAACGTGTCAAACAGATTAATTTAGGTAATTAGTCCTTAACCCTAGGATTAATCGAAATGTGGGCATCATAAAAAGGCAGGGAGATTGGAGATAAGTTTCTCGAACCTAAAAGAGGCGCCTCACTGCTTAAGTTTCATCGCCTCACAGAGAAAATTAGATTCAGAGAGAAAAGAGAGGACAAGCTCTGTCAATTGCAGCGCCTTGCAATTCCTGTAAGCTTGCCAGAGAAATCAGTGGTTGCAATTGCAGTTGTTGGTAATCTCTAATCCTGATTTGTTAATCTTATGATTCATTGTCATTAAAAATGGATAAATTAGATGCTACTGGTGGTGAAATGGATTGCAATTTCAGATGTTTAGATTCTGACGTTGAATTGTTTAGTCACTGTAATACTGTGATTCACTTATGGATTTGTTATGATAGTTTTAATCTTGGGGGTTGCATGTTTTATTAACCCTTCCACTAAAGAATACAAAAAAATTCTTAATCAATTTAGGATGATTCTGAAGATGGTTAGATATAGAGATCGATAATTACAAATTAGTAATGCTCCACAGATTAAGAGCAAATCCACATCTAAACCAGATTCATTGATTAAATCATAAAAAGCTACGGGTTCACTAAACCAGATCGAAATGGGGTTGGTCTGAAGACCAAATTCAAGTAGCCTTCTGTTGGCTTCTGAGAAGAAGATAACAGAAAATATTAGAACGATTGTGAATCAAATGGGTGATAGTTTTTCATGAACTCATCGTGGGTCCGGTAAAACGAATTGGAATCTCCAAAGGTCTGATTAAGAAAAACTTCACATTGCTATCATGGCATCTGCGCAAGATTGATTCAGGTCAGTTGATTTTATCTAAGGCTCAATATTATTCAAAAATGTTAACTAGTATTGAATATGTATTGTTTTTATGTGTTTTTTTTTTAAGTCCCAATAACATTTTAGCTTGTTTAGTTCTCTGTCCAGAATGGAAGTACTTGTTGTGTAAAGAAAGAAGCTTCACAGTACATCAAAAGTTTGTTTTAAGTTGCCACTGTAGCTTTCTTGTGACTTAGAAGCATTACATTGTTCTGGTTACCATGGTAGTTAATCAAGTAGTTAATGAAGTAGTCTTCTGTTTCGAAGGTCATGTTCTTTCATTCAGTCTTGTGTTACCTAGTTTTTATTCATTGGCTTTGTATTGGTTTTGTAGCTAGTTAGACCTGAGATTGAGTAAGATGACCTTTGCTTATGTTGTTTTACTAAGAAATGACTTGTCTTGCTTATCTTGTTTTCACCTGTTGAAACTTATGATTGGTAGTGTCGCCTTTGCAGATTGTTCTAGTGGTGGTTGTCAATGTGGAGTTAATTGGACAAGTTTTCCACCTGCTCTTTATGATGCTAAGAGAATGCAAGTGGAGAACAAGGTGGTGAATACTTGTAATTGAGCATTTGAAGACGTCGCTTATGATGCTGAAGACATGCCGGGACGAGAATTGAAATGAAATTCAAAACAAGATTTCAAGACGTTGTTTATGACGCCGATATCTCGAAACCAATTTGTCTCGGTCTCAAGATGGCTCAAGAGATCAATGATCTCAACCAGATGTGCGGTTTAAAAAGCAAGGATAGTCTCAAGATGGCTCGAGAAATAAATGATCTCAGCGAGCTTAGTTTTTACAAGCTATGGAAGATCAATGACCTCATCCGGATTAGTTTTTACAAGCTATGGAAGATCAATGAGCTCAACCGGATTAGTTTTTACAAGCTATGGAAGATCAATGACCTCAACCGGATTAGTTTTTACAAGCTATGGAAGATCAATGACCTCAATCGGATTAGTTTTTACAAGCTATGGAAGATCAATGATCTCAAGCAGATACAAGGTTTAAAGAGCAAAGGAAAAGCTAGTACTACATTCACTAAAGAATACAAAAAGGAGGATGCCTGGCACCCCTTGTACTTGATGTTTTAATTTATAGTTGTAAAAGTGTATGTAACTGTAATAATGAAATGAATGTGCTTTTTTCTCCTATTTGTTATAGGATGACGACTCACTTTGGCACCTTTTCTGTTCATTTTATTCATGAAATGTGACGGTCTGTCACTGTGTTATGTAATTGAGGATTTACCGGTGAAGTGACTCCCGGGATTGATGATGATACACCTGCATCTTTCTCACCAGTCTACTGAGTATTGTTGGTTGCCGTGACCTGTGAATTTTGCCATCTGGTTATGATGCGATTTTTTTTATGCTGATCTGCTTTGTGAAAGTTCAGTAGAACTGGTACATTATGTAGGTGTCCAGTACTTTTAGTCAAATGAAACCATGGGATATGAACTCGTAGAAATCCATGGTTGGTTCACCGAATCAGATAGCAAAGTTAGCATTTGAGTAAAATCTCTGTTGAATCTCAAGTTTATTGAATCCAATTTGGCCTCCAAAATGGATGTTTACAAAGCAAACTCTGATAAAAGGCAACACGGAATGCAAAACCAAAAAGAGAAAACTGAGATACAAAAATGAACCAAAAAAGAAAGAAAATAGCACAACGGTAAACAGGAAGCCAGGAAACAAATCAAGGAGGATCTGTAATGCAGAGTGTTCCAACTTAATATCACAAGGCGACAGGAGGATCTGAAAAGAGTACTCGTTTCTGGAGGAAAACTTTAACTACATTTGAGATGAGAATGTTGATGTTGAAAGCCAGTGACTCGAGGCCTCTTTGCCACCAGATTTAGAGCTGGAAGTAAATAATCCCAGATAATTTTCTGATTCCATGAAGCTTTCAGCAGAAATTGTCTGTTGTGCCAAGATTCTCTTTGAGAAGCCATAACATTAGTATCCTTCACAGAAACAATGCTGTCACTCTAGGAAGACAAACAGATTGAAGCCAAATCATTGGAAGAGAATGGGGTACAGCAGATTATTTTTTACGAAAGAGCATATACTTGGCGCATTCCTGAACACAGAAACAGTCAATTAATAAGGTTTGATGTCCAAATGTGCATCATGATTTCCAACCAATTGAAACTTCTTAGTATGAAGTGATACAAGTTACAAAACCTATAGAACAAAATTCCAGATCAAAAGAAAATGAACCTATCTTAAAAGGTGGTTTTAAATGATAAAACACCGAAACAAACAAAACCTTTTGTACTATAAAGATGAGATAAACAGTAAGAAAGAAGGCTATTATTTGGACGTCACATTCCAATAGAGGGGCGTCATTTAATAGGACAAACACAGGTCACCCATAAGTAATATCAAAAACCCCTTATCTCAAATAATTTTGTAATGACTAAACAGCTCTTATTTAGTTAATTTTAATTTAATGGTTGGAATTAATCCAAACCTGGACGTAAAATCAACTTCTACATTTGGAATTAATCCAAACCTGGGCGTAAGATCAACTTTTACGGTTGGAATTGCTACCAAAAAAAAAAAACTTTTACAGTTGGAATTAATTTAAACCTGGACGTAAAATCAACTTCTGTGATTGGAATTAATCCAAACCTGGACGTAAAATCAACTTTTACGGTTGGAATTGCTACCAAAAGAAAAAAAAAACTTTTACGGTGGGAATTAATCCAAACCTGGACGTAAAATCAACTTCTATGGTTGGAACTAATCCAAACCTGGACGTAAATTCAACTTCTACGGTTGCAACTAATCCAAACTTGGACGTAAAACTACATGCGAATCAAATTCTACGATTGGAATTGATCCAAACCTGGACGTAATTTCTTGATAAACTAAAGTTACGGCTAGAAAAACAGTACCGAACCTAGACGTAACACTAGCAGAAACGTTACCGAAACCCTAATTTTACCTCAATTTCATTCAATCTAACCTATTTTAAGCACAAAAACAAGTAAACAAAGATGGGTTTGTTCGATTATTAACTAACGATGAAGTGAATTAAAGTTGAAGTTATTGTGGAGGAGAGGAAGAGAAGAAAAATGAGAAGAGGAGCAGTTTTTTTGTTGAATTAGAATAGAAAAGATTAGGTTTTTAAGTTTTTATTTTAGTTAAAGGGTAATCTAGACATTTTGTATATATGTTAGGATATCCCATAACCACTTTTTTGGACACTAAGAATCCAAGTGAAGCCCCTCTATTGGAGTGTGACGCCCCAATAATAGCCTTCTTAAGAAAAGGAAACAAGTAGGCTGCATTTGAATATCATATAGGCAAGCTACGGAAACACCATTAACTTCGTAACAAGTACAAAAATCAGGTGGATTAGAGACTAAAGAAGGTTGCAAAAAAGGCTTAAAACTGAAATTATTGTATTGGAAATTACTGGGAAGACATACCTGAAACTGAGTAGACATTGCTGCTTCCAGAGAGCCCTTGTGACAGGCACAGTTCTACCAACATTGATGAGAGCTGGAGGTAAGTGGAGACGTTCTTTCATGAATTTTGGGAACCTCAAGTTCAACTGGATGTCAAGTAGTACTTGCTGACCTATAACCCGAGTTTCTTCCCAATCTACATAGTCAACTTTGATCTTCTATGCTTCCATTATCACACACACGCATTCAGATCTAGCAGTGAACACAACCTTCTATTTTTACCTTTTGTCTTCCCTTCTACATTCATTACTGTCCCCAACATATATTCTTCTTCCGAACATGCCTTCTTCGATATTATGCTTGCTCATGCCGCTACTACTTATGTCACTTTTCTGGTTGGCATTCTTATCAAACTGAACTAGCGCAAAATGAGACTTTTCTGGTTACAATTCTTATCGAACTGGACTTGCTTAAAATGACCCAACTGCTGAACTATTACATCTCCATTTTCTCATATGTCAAGCTATGCTTACTACCTTGAGGTGTATGGAGAATCATTACGAAGACTGATTTGAGCTAACTACCAAAAAGCGTTACATATCTGTCAAAACTGCGGACAACACCTGATTCAAGATGGATGTCTAAGAGATCTCCATTGACGATGCAGAATCCCAAAACGATTTCTGTCTTAAGACGCATTGCCTCTGAAATTTCCTCTTGTATGAAGCAATCACCACTATATCATTGGCGACCGGACAAAGATAGGTCCAAAGAAAGACTCCATGAATAAAAGGTGTGGCATAATTCTGAAACTATAGAAGCCACCGATTCAGGTCGAGCTGGCAAGAGCTGGCAAAGGCATCCCAAAGAAGAAGAAACACGAGTCATTATTCAAAAATGACCCCAGCAAATGGCAAAACCACATTGAGTAGCCCATTGTAACACAGGAGATA
This sequence comes from Papaver somniferum, assembly GCF_003573695.1. NCBI lineage: Eukaryota > Viridiplantae > Streptophyta > Magnoliopsida > Ranunculales > Papaveraceae > Papaver > Papaver somniferum. The sequence continues at coordinate 8,293,404 of NW_020620714.1, read as the reverse complement.
CCAGCTTTCTGGTATCGAAGAGATATAGACTATATATTTACTTGCTATACTGAAATTGAAACCTTCAGAACCCGCTTTACAAAATGTAACAAATTTTTGTTACGTCCATCTGAATGCTTGGCAAACAAATAACTCGATCTTTGTTAGAATACTTGCACTACTCTCGTTGAACCTTGAATCAACTTGGTAAACAACATCTGAACAAGCAACGACAAAAATCCGAGGATGCCAAGCAGATTCACAACTCAACCATCTCATATTTAAAGTTCAGAAACCCACATCTGAATCCTTCCATAAAAGTAAACATCAATATTAGTTCTATTAATATTGTCTTATGAAATCTGAGTTCCAGAACAGCAACTGACATCAAACAAGATTACTGCACCACCATCTAACAAAAGAAGACATTCTTCCTCCAAATATGGATTCCAACAAGCATGAAAGACAGGCTTGGAGAATTGATACAGTCAATCCTAAACCAATGGGTAGAGCTGGTTGTACATGCTAAAAAAAAACATAGGGTAACAGAAGGTGCTGAAACAGGTGGAGACCCCTTACGAGAAGCAAATGCAGCAGCAGCAGCACCATCATAAACAGAAGTAACCATAATCTTAGCAATTCCACCGCTTTCGAATTCACAATCTGATGCAGTATGTATGGCTGGTTTTTCATCTATTTTTAGCGATAGTTTAACAAATCTCAGTCTGTGGAGATTATCACCATTAGGGAAGAAAACCAACATATCATTGTCAGGGGATTTGAGAAAACCGAGATTGTTGTTGGACATTGTAGAGAAATCATCAGATTTAAAGTGAATACATGGAGATGAAAATTCTGTTCTTTGGGTTCCAGGAGAAGGGCTAAACAGAAGTGAACCCAAAGAAGATTTTATTGTAGATTCTTCAGATAAAAGAAGAGGTGGGAAATGGACAGAGCGGATAGGGAAATAAGATTTCCAGTCTTCAGACATATCCATGAACCGAAAAGATTAATTTACAAGATCTATTCGTCAACGGAATTCAAGAAATAACCTGAGTAAACAAAACCAATTGTGAGTGATAGACTTTGAAAATGAGAATCTGCAAAAATGAACAGGTAAAACAAGAACGTATGCTATACCATTGTAACTAAATGAGACTTAATAGCTCGATTTTTGCTTCAGCTTTACTATGGTCTCTCTATATCCTAATCACTAAACACCGAACTTTGAGTTCTAAAAACCTCATTTCTGGCTACTTATGATTTGAAGGATTAAGCAATGGCTTTGAAATTCTCGAGCATAAATAAGAATTACGGAAGTTTGAATCTCTTATCCATATGCATATACGCTGATGCATCAATCATAGTTTTAACGACCTATTGTATTACTAATCAAAATTTTCCAACAGACAAAATTTTGGTGATCAAATGCATACCTTGTCGAATCCACTTGAACACCTGCATATAAGTAGGTTCATCAAGATTCTGAGCCCATTGTAACCCAGGAGATAGTGGCTTTCTGGTATCACAGAGGTATATGCTATATTTACTTGCTATACTGAAATTAAAACCATCAGAACCCCTCTACAAAATGTGACGGCTCATCCGAATTCGCGGCAGCAAACAACTCGCTCTTTGCTAGAATGCTTGCACTCTTCTCGTCAAACCTCGAGTCAACTTGGTAAACAACATCACAGGAGATAGTGGCTTTCTGGTATCAAAGATATATAGGCTATATTTACTTGCTATACTGAGATTAAAACCATCAGAACTCGCTCTACAAATGTGACGGCCCATCTCAACGCGCAGCAGCAAAGTCAATCTTCGCGAGAATGTTTGCACTACTCCCATCAAACCTCAAATCAACTTGGTAAACAACATCTGAACAAGCAATGACAAGAATCCAAGGACGCGAAGCAAATTCACAACTCAACAATCTCGTATCCGAAGTTAATAAACTCAAATCTGAATCCTTCTTAGCTCTTCTAATAATGTCTTGTAAATTACTTGAGAGTAGACAACAAAGAGATATTCATACATCTCTCACCCAACTTCAAGATTTTCTCCCATTTTTATCGGAGACATGAAATCTATATTCTATTTTTGTATTCTTTAGTGGATGGGTTTCAACAACAAAGAAACCTCATATCGCAGCTATTATAGAACCACAGCCAAACCAAACCATAACCGAACAATTGAACAGAATAATCTACAGATTTTGATGAATAATCCATTTCAACAGCATCAATATCAACTTATAATGATGCTATATACTACGATGCTAGTGAATCACATCTCTGATAGAGTAAATCAATATGCAATTTAAGAAATCAAGGCTTGAAAAATTAGGGAAAACCAAATCTTGAAGCACACACTTACATATAGGGTGTTGTTGATTACAGTATAGTTGTTATGAAATGCTTTATAATACTTCCCCTCTTCTTCTTGAGCTTGGAATTTCTAGTGGAGTGAGTGAGTGAGGCGCAGAAAGAAAATTAGGTTTCAGGTGTAGCAAGTAGTTCACTGCACTACTGCAGGTAAGTTCATGGGCTCGGGTTTTGTCAAATGAGTCTCGTTAGTCAACGAGGTCAAACTCACGGATCGGTTACTTTTAAGGGTGATTTTAATTTACTTTTCTTTTGGTTGGTTTTACCGTTTTACCCATTTACCATCCACAATTTTCCTTTCTGCCACTCACTCTTATCAAAGTTTATAAATTACCAAGTTCTTATTTACCACCTACCAAGTCAAGATAATTGGTCTACTTCTTCATTAGTTTCCGTTTTCACTAAAAACTAAATAAAATATCTAATCCTTGGTTAGGATTTTATTTATACATCACTATATTTAATATTATTATTTATTTAATTTTTATCATTTAATTCGTCAAGCAACGAGCGACTTAAGATTCCATGATTATAGCCCTCGTGCCGATAATGTTATTCCCATAATGGGTGTCTCAAGTAAGACTTTAGCTAATGTCGTTGAATTTTTAAACAACAACGATGACAGCAAGGAACTGGATGAGGATAGAACAAAAGAACAATTGACTAATTGGATCAAAGATATTATCAAGAGCTTGGTAGATGTTAATTACTTGTGAAGTTGCAGCTAATATGATCAAAGATACACAAACAACCAGAAGATGAGAAGAGGTAAGAGTAATTTTTGGCATTGAAAATGATTTTATTCCTCCCGAAGAAGAAGAACAAAATACTGAATGGATGTTTAAAAACTAATTTCTTGATTCGATCCAATATGACAAATTCATGAAGGACGATACAAATGGAGAAAATATATGTGTTATTTCTGACATTTACATTAGAACATCATACCAATAAACATAACAATTAACAAGGTATATACTCTATCGTAATAACACAAAAAAAATCAATTTAATCATGGCACATCAAAAATTATAATTAGGTTTAGTTTTTCTATTTTTGGATTTTGATTTTGCTTGAACATTCTCTATTTTCAATGGAGGCATCTTTTTGATACAAAATCAAAAATTAGAAGAATAAATAAATAAATAAAAAATACGAGTGAAGATGGTGATCGGTAGGAGAGATTCATTAGAAGAAGGTGGTCGATGTGTCAGTTGTCAGGAGGTTTTATCGTTGGGTGTAAAAGTTGTGTTCAGGATATATGAAAACCATATGGGTAGCAAACAGATAAATGGGGGTGACATTTAATGAAAATGGTAAATAGGAAAAATGTGGATGACAAATAGGTGGAACCTTTTTTTTTCTTCTCCACTCTAGAAATAAACATGATATATATATATGACCATATCCCATATGGGACTGAAACTTTGAGAGAGGCGAGTAATGGGCGAAATAGTCGATGATGGGTGAATTTGATGAACATATAGATGAGAATGCAGGGGCGAAACTAAGGCCAGATTTACCCTATCCCATACACCTCAAAAAACTCCAATATCCATGTTTTCACTTCCTATTTTCAGTTGGGATATTTTAGAAGTGGAAATATCTGACAAAACGAACCTGATTTGATTCATCTCTTTCCACTAGCTAATCCATCACTAATTAAAATGATATATATATATATATATATCCGCGCGTGTGTAGTCTAAAATGTAAGATTTATGGTTGAAGACCATAATTTTAAGATTAAATTTATATTCTCACCTTTTCGCAATGATTAAATAACCTTTCTTTTATACGTTTCTATTAAAAGAATTTTTTTTATTCAAGAATCCGTTGATTTACGATGATCGGTCTATTCGATCGGGTCAATTTTTTTTTTCTTCCCATTAATATCGATGACTCTAATTTGATTTTGGTTAAAGATTTTTTTCGGAAAAGAGGTTTCCCTCAAAAGATTGATTGAAAAGTACCATAAGTTTTATATCTGGAACTATGATATACCATTATATCTTCATAATGCAGTCCCCGTTGGTCGATAGCATGGATAAATAATATAACACTGAAAAGTACACGCTAGAGTTTCTCACTGAGCACTTTAAGTAAAGGCGAAATCCATACGATAGCATTTCTCACTGAGCACTTTAAGTAAGGTTGGGACTTTCCACTCAAAGAAAAATGTTATAACATAAATTTCTGGAAAGCTAAAAGAAACACTCAAATGAACGCAAACTGAAGACAGAGTCACGTGTTCAACACGCTGTCCTTAACACAATAGTTGATCGGTACACCTCAAGAACGAGTGATGCCTATACCCTGTGGTCAAGTTGTATGCAGGATAAAACTGCTTGTTGCAAGTACTGTTAGCACAACAGTACTTTCCCACTCTTACGAACCCAACAACAATTGCACATAATGAAATAAAGGACCACACAGAGGGAGAGAGACAAAAAGAAGAGGATAGTAGCTCTTCTGGACACAAAATGAAATGAAGAAGAAGAGTTCTTTTTATAGGCGAACAGAGGAGGTGAAATCAATGCACATTAATGTGCGAAATAATTCTGCATGCTAAGTAATGTTATCAAGATGTCGACATAATTTTGTCATCAAACAGTCAAAAATAAATCGAGGGTTTATACCATTAGATCTTCATAATATAACATAATGCAGTCCCCGTTGCTATCATATGGATTTCTCCTTTACTTAAAGTGCTCAGTGAGAAACTCTAGCGTGTACTTTTCAGTGTTATCTGGAACTATGATATACCATTAGATCTTCATCTTAAATCCATACGATAACATAATATTGAATCTGCACTAGATTCTCAATCCTACTCTCTTAGGTAGAATTTGCAACTCATAATTTTTTAGAGTATGGTGAATATTTGTTTTATGAAGTGTGTCATTTATTTGGCTTTGTTTTACTCATTTCCTAGTGTAACTTCTCCTGAAGCAGCCGACAGAAGTTGGTGACCTTCAAAAGGTTGATCCTAAAAAAGCTTGTGAATATTTCAGTAGTTGCTTCAAAGACTCATCAACTGTTGCTGTTGTGATTGTTGGAAATCTGTATCTTGCTAGCGCACATCCTCTAATTTTACAATACTTGGTAATTTCTATCACTCTAACAAGCTGCTTGTCCTTGAAACAGTTTTAGCGAAGATTTGATGCTTGCAAATTGTTGCTTATGGTTGCTTCTGCATTGGTGTTATAATTACTTTCTACTAGAAAGTTGGAAGTTGCTGCATCTAAGTACCATGGTTACTGCCTGTACCTACATTAGCAATTGGTAGAGGTGAATACTTGTCCTTGACCAGTAGAGTTTAAAGTTCTGCGAATTCTGTGTCCTGTGACCAAGGAAGTTGGTGCCCATCTCATAATCACTGAAATTGATTATAGAAACCTTGTAAATTTATTTGGATTTGGATTTTTCTTTAGGTTGTAAATTGATTTAGATTGTTTTTTAGGACTTGTAGCAACTTTCTTTAAGACATGAATCCTTTTTGTGTAATTTACAATGTAATGAAAATAAATTATTATTTGATTTAATCTGAATTTGAATTATCATTTGAGTTTCAATATAATTTGAGTTCCAATTTAGTGCAATTTGAGTCTGAATCAGAATTATTTCAGCCTAGTCAGAATTGCTGAAGTCAGTCAGCAAATCTGAATTGTTTTTTTTTTTTTTTTTAAAAATAAACTAATTAAACGACGTAATCCAGTTGTCGTGCTTAGCGTCACCTAGAAAGCATTGTAATTCAGAGGAAAACTGGAAGTGTCGTTCCATAAAAAGACATTAAATCTACGGCACTTTCAGCGGCATCTCCAAAATGTCTTATTTCTCTCTAATACGACATTTATGAAGTATCTTAAAACGGCTTTTTTCCACTAATTTGTAGCCTCATTGATATTAATAGAATGTGAATAACAAATAAGAAAAGTGTTAATGCCAAATAGTACGGAACCGGGTTTCGCCATCAAGGGGAGCTAGATTTTTATTTTGGGAAGTGAGAAAAGCAAGGGCTTTCTAACTATGATGTCTTCACAAAGCAAGTCTCAAATCACTGTATGGATAATGATGATCTAGTACCATACTCTATGAAGAAGTCTGCAACTAATATAAAAAGGAGTGCATCGACATCGGATCTAACACGAGACACTTCAGGCAGAGACAGACTCAATAAACATAGATAGGCTTAAAACCATTCCCTTTGCCTCGTCTGATATGTCGAAAAGACGTGCTCGTGGACTAAAAGTTTATGAAACAGGTGGTAATTCTAAAGTTTGGCAGACGAATTGTGGTATACCCAAATTTAAATGGACCTAGTGCTCTTGCTAAGGGGTGGTCAAAATTGGTGATTTTACTTTAATACCCTTGAACTAATTAACTTAAAATTAAACCTTAAAATTAAAAACCAAAAAACTCTTAATATTCCCTAATATCTCTGCTCCTCCCCTTCATCTTCTTCCATTTCTTCCATCAATCGAAAATCTTCAACATTGATTTTCCAAAAAAATGGTTGATTCTACCGGCGAAAAGAAGACTCTAAGTGATGTGTAAACTCAAACCCATCATTGTGTTGTATGATTTGGTTGTTATACGATTGTTATATTAGGTTAGAAATCGAAAACTATGATTTCTGTGTCTTTAGTTGGCAAGGTCGTAACATGCATATCTTGCCGACTTTTCATAATAGCCATGGCGACTGTAAATTTTTCAACAGCCGGAAGGGTATTTTTTGAACACCTTGCCGGCTAATACGGCCGGCAAGGTCGTAACATGCATTATCTTGCCGACTTTTCATAATAGCCATGGCGACTGTAAATTTTAACAGCCGGAAGGGTATTTTTTGAAGACCTTGCCAACTAATAAAAAATTTCAACAGCCGGCAGGGTATTTTTTGAAGACCTTGCCGACTAATACATTTTTCTCAACAGCCGGCAGGGTATTTTCAACAGCCGGCAGGGAATTTTTTGAAGACCTTGCCGACTAATAAATTTTTTTTGTCGTCTCCTGTGCGTCAAAAAAATAAAGTCGGCATGATCTTCATTCATCGACCTTGCCTACTTTTCATACTTTCAGAACTGAAAGTGTTGATTTCTGATCTAATTTTGAGTATGATTTCATACAACAGCTTTGCAATCCCCTCTTTAGAAGTGTTTGGGTAGTGTGTTTTCATTTCCGTTCCAAAATATTTTCTGAAAACAAATTTTTTTCATCAAAATTCTTCCCAAATAAGTTCAATCAAAAACAAACTTTCATAACTCAAATTCATAATTTGAGAAGTTTTAATCTACTTAATTATTATTTTTTGATGCAAAAAGAAATTTTATAACTTAGATAGGATGGATTACATTTGTTTTCTCCTGCAAGATTACATGATTGATGAAACTTGGGGGGAGAGTTGATCCAGATTTTACTAACTCTAAAAACTCTAGCATGCCTAGCTAAGGAATCATCTGGCTTATTACAATTTCTCTTTATAAATTTGCATATCCATAATGGATTTTTTCAAAGTTTTTCCCTAATTTCAAAAATAGTGGAATGGTTTTCCTAAGCAGCTTTGCAGTGATCGTGATGAACTGCATCCACCAAAGTTTGAGCATCCAATTCGAAGCAGACGTGTTGAAGCCTTAACTCTTCAGCCCACTCCATAGCCTTCAGCAATCCTTCACTTTCAGCCTGTTATGCGCTACTTAGTCTGTCTGCATAGCTGCACTTTGCCTGTTCGAATCCTCCTGCAAACTTTCGAATTACTAGACCAAAGCCAGAATCATGTGTAACAGTTTTTTTATAAGCAACATCACGACATAAATAATAATAAGGAGAAGGTGGTGGATTCCAGCAAAGATTATTATCAGTATTTGATGTTGTTGTAGTGGCAGGTGGTATAGTTTTCTTCCTCATCTCTTTCCCTGTGATTTCATTAAGGTGTTTAATACGTCCTATGACTGTCACCGGGTTTGGTTTTATGTTTTCAAAGACGCAGTCGCAGCGAGCCTTCCAAATCTCCCATATTGTATTTGCCATCTTAACAGTCCAGTTACTGTCAAGTTTAGGGATATTTTGATTTTGGGTCCCATAAAATGGTATACCTTTGCATTTAGAGCCTAACTTTGTCCAGCTTTGAGTTTGGGTCCCGGTGGGTCCCAGTCAAACAGTTGACGTAACGGTTGACCAGTTGACCGTCTATAATATGTGAAATGACCAACGAAAATAATTTTTTTTGTTTATTTACCAACTCTACCAAGTTAGACACGTGGGAAAATATTGATCGCAAGTTATGGATTAGTTCTAGTCTTATCTGGGTATATAATTCTAACCCTAAAATTTCAGACACAATTTATCATCGATCTGTGAAAGTAAAGAGAAGTAATTAGGGCTCTTTGAGGTACATCGTTGATTGAATTCGATCGTACTAGGGATTTCTGTACTTGTAGTTGTGACAATGAAGATTGAGAGTTAATATCGGAGGTGGATTTATTGTTGCTGTCGATTTTAGGTCAACCAAAAGGTATGGAAAAGGAATTTTTCATTTGTTAATATCGTCGATCAATCACTATCATTCATGGTCTTCCTCTGTCTTTTCGATGGAGAATCTGATGAAGTTACACAAGAGGATGGAGATGATTGAAGATCATCATCATTTTGATCATGAACAATCTCTTGATCATCAGTCTCATGAAATTTTCTTTTAAGGGTAGTCTCTTCAAGATTATCAATAACTATTTCTTGATCGGAATCTCTAGTTGTCAAGTTGTTTTTCAATCTTTTGACATCGGATGATTTTACTGGTTTTACTAAAATCTCTAGTTGTGATTGATAGTTTAATGGATTGATTTTGTTTTGTTTCAGTTGTAATTTTTTATTTTGTTTTTATCCAATTTTTGTTTTTGTCTCTGAACTTGTCGTGTTTGTCTTTCCATGAGTTGTTAATTGTAGTTGCAAATCTTGAAGTTAATGAATGAATTGTTAAATCTAGTGGTCCTGCTGTTGGGTTCAATTAGTGTGTTTTACAAATCTTCAAGTTTATGAATGAAGTGTTAATTTATAGTGGTCCTGTTGTTGGTGCTCTGTGTATACAATGGTGCTTTTTATGCATATCTTGTAGTTGTAGTCAAGAGTTGTTTACTGTTAGCGGTCAATAATCATGTAATTTGAATGTTGTATTATACTAATTTGTGATTGTTGGGTGTATTGAAATGCAGGTCTTATGGAGGATTTATTGAGATACTTTCCTACTAAAGGTGGTTATGTGGTTGGTAAGAGTAACAGGGCTGAGCATCCTAATATAGCGACCCTGCCAGACTATAACCCCGAAGAAGACCTTGACTTTCTCCCCCTTTTGAATCCTAAGAAAGTTAGTTCACAAATCAGTAGTCAAGGGCAGTCAAGTCGGCTATCCATTGTTGATGACCATGTGCTTAGTAATGAAGTTGGTGTTGGTAATGTGGTTCCCATAGATGATGAAGTTTTGTTTGCAGATAGGTACCAAGGTGATGAATCAATAGACTTGGATGAGGTTAACTGTAACAGTGATGATGAAGACCTGTCAGAACCATTTATTGATTGTGATGAAGAAATTAGGGTGACTGGTCAAATCCAATCAACACTTGCATCAACAGTTGAGTTCGAAGAATTTGTTGCAGAGACTGAGAGTATAAATGGCGAGTATAAGATGGCTGAAAATATTGTTGCGGTTGAAAAGTTATTTGTTGGCCAAGAATGGTCAAATTACAAAGAATGCAGGGATTATTTGAAGAACCTTGCCATAGACATGAATTATGGAATGACTCAAGTGAAGAACATCAGGAAGAAGCAACAATACAAATGCATTTTTGATGATTGTCCATGGAAAATTTACTGTGCTGTGCTCCCTGATCGCCAAACTATGCAATGTAAATCTGGTCATTTCATTCATACTTGTGAATCATTTCATGAGTTGAAGCATCCTCTGGCAAATGCAAAATGGGTGGCAAAGGTTATGTTGGAGCCTTTTAAAGCTCATCCTAACTACAAGCCTAGAGATTTCATAACTGAGGTAAAAAGAAGCCATAAAGTTGACATTTCTTATTATTCTGCTTGGCATGGGTATCATTTAACCTTAGAAAAAATTATGGGTAGTTATGAGGATGGATATAAGAATATTCCTGCACTATGTAAAGAGATTTTAGATGATAATCCTACTAATATTGCTTGCTATAAGACAGATGAAAATGGGAGGTTCAAGTCACTTTGCATTGCATATAGAATATCACTTGATGGCTTTAGACTGTTCTGTAGACCTATTCTAGGTTTAGATGGAACTCATTTAAAGGGAAAATATGGTGGTACCTTGTTGGCAGTTGTGGGACTTGATGCCAACAATGGTTTATTCCCCATTGCTATTTACATTTTTCAGTCAGAATGCAAAGAAGCTTGGATAGATTTTCTTAGTATATTTGCACCGGAGTTAAAGAAACATGACAGGGCACTAACATTTATAAGTGACAGACAAAAGGGATTAGTAGAAGGTGTTGCTAGAAATTTTGAAGATGTGAATCACTTTCATAGGTTCTGTTTTAGACATTTATATAAGAATTTAAAGGCTAAGCACCCTGGAAAGAACATAGAATTCATGGCATGGAGGGCAGCAAGGTCTTATAGTGAGGTGGGACACAAGATTTGGATGGAAAGACTAAGAGAAGCTAAGGCATCTGCAGCAGAATGGTTTGATGACAAACCAGTTGAGCAATGGGCAAGGGCTTATTTTGATAAGTCTTCAAAGTGTGATCATATCACATCAAACTTCTGTGAAGCCTTCAATGCTTGGATTCTGGAATTGAGGTTCATGCCCATTGCAAAGTTGGTGCAAAAATATCATCTTCTCATGATGAGAATCTTCTATGATAGAGAATTAGTGGGAAATAGAATGAATGATGGAGGTGTGGTCCCTAGAGTGATGATAACTATTAACAAGCATCTCTACTTCACCCATGAGTTCACAAAACAGCCATCTTCTGACTTTGTGTGGACTATATTAGACACAAAGAAAGATATCAGCTGGAATGTTTATCTGAAAGAGCATACATGTACCTGCAATGTATGGCAAGTTAGTGGTATTCCATGTGTACATGCAATTTGTGCAAGCTTGCATTTCAGGACTAGAAACTTTGATCAGTAAGTCTTCTTTTTCATTTGAAAGCTTTTGGTACTTATTTTCCTTACATTTTGTTTTGTTATCTTTTTCTATTACTGAAAATTTGTTTCATTTACTTGGTAGGTATGTCCATCCATACATGAAGGTGACTAACTATAGAGACTTGTATGCTCCATCACTTAAGCCACTCAGGGATAAAGCTTTATGGGCACAGGTAATATGCTTATAAGTATAACTTTTTGACTTGTAATATTCTAAATCATTGTGTATGTATGCAGAATCTGTTGAATGATGTGAAGCCTCCAAAAGTTACTAGACCCACAGGGAGGCCTAGAAATCAAAGAAGAAGGGACAATGATGAGATACGTGGCAGGAATTCTAGACAGTACATGTGTGGAAAGTGTTATACATATGGTCACAACAGAAAAACTTGCACTGGTGCAACTGCTGCAAATGTGGATCAAGGTAAATAGTGTTAACTTCTAGATGTTATACTTGACTTTACATAAATGGATAAGGCTTAAACTAATGTGTTCATGTGTGTGTGCAGCTCCAGCTACCTTCACAGGTCCTCATGTGAGACCAAATCCAGCAACAAGGCCACCACCACCACAGCCAGCACCAGCAAGTGCCACAAATGAAGCATCAACCTCAACTGCTGCAAGTGTCACGAGTGTCAGAGGTACTAAAAGGAAAAGAGGTGGTGCAGTTTCTACAACTACAACTGCACATGAGCAAGCTTCAGTTTCTGTAACTACAATAACTAGAGGTGGAAGAGGAAGTAGGGGAGAAAGAGGTTGTAGAGGAGGAAGGGGAAGTAGAGGTGGAAGAACAACTACACCTGCAACTACAACTGCAGCTACAACTGAAAATCAAAATGAAGCAACTGCACCTGTCACTACCTCTACTGCCACTACAAGTGTTGTTTTTGGTAGAAAAACCTCCACTGAGGTGCCTACAAGCAGCAGAGGAAGGACTTTAAGGGGAAGAGGTGCAAGGGGATATGCAAGGGGAAAAACAGTGCATAAACGTGAAGGTCAGATTGTGGGAGTTGGTATCATGATGCCTGAGCAGCCTAGACTAGTTAGAGAGCCAACTAGAAGTGCACAATCTCAGGTAAGAATAATATTTTTTAACTGCGAACACTTGCATACGAAAGCGGTATGTTTGAGATCATGTATTTTAACTGCTCCAGCTTTTATATCTTCTTGTAGGTACTAAATCCAACCGGAAGAGGTGTTGGTGGTGTTCAGAGAGGATGTGTTGGTTCTCGGGGAGGAGGTGTTAGTGCTCGGAGAGGTAGAGCTTTCTTGAGAGGTGGTGTTGTATTTTCGACGAGTGGAAGGGGAAACATGCATAGAATTATGGATTGGCTAGGCACACCTGAGCAGTGGGCAAATGATGAATGACGGTGGATCGTGTATGTTCCAAATTTGAAATAATCTTATTTTGTAAACTTTGCAAAAGTTTAACTGCAGAAATCACAGACTTGTTTTGAATGCAGAAATCACAGACTTGATTTGACCGAAAAATCCTGTTTATGTGTTTTGAATTCAAAGTCACGTGCAAGTCACGTGGCCATGTTTCCCACGTGTCTAACTTGGTAGAGTTGGTAAATAAACAAAAAAAATTATTTTCGTTGGTCATTTCACATATTATAGACGGTCAACTGGTCAACCGTTACGTCAACTGTTTGACTGGGACCCACCGGGACCCAAACTCAAAGCTGGACAAAGTTAGGCTCTAAATGCAAAGGTATACCATTTTATGGGACCCAAAATCAAAATATCCCTTATTTATATCATCTTCAAACCAGCTTCCAATCCAGTTGATTACTGAGTTTTTGTGGAGTTGAGCACTTCTGGTAGCTCCAGGTGTAGCTAGTAATACTGCTCTTGAAAAGTGGCATTCCTTGAGTATGTGAGAAGTAGTTTCTACTCCTTTCTTACAAACAACACATTGTTCACCTCCATAACCAAAATGCCTGGCCATTCTTTCGTTACTTGGAACAATATCTGTAACACACTTCCTAATAAAGTGTTTTACATGCGGTAGAGTATCCATATCCCAAATCTTCTTATAGAGTTTGGAAGCTTATTCATTATAATTTGCTTGATGATTGGTTTTGATGTCCACCAATTTGTTATAAGCCGATCTTACAGTAAATTGGCCATTGCACGTCAAGGTCCACACAAGTCTATCTTCAACTGTTGCAAAAAGACGGATTTGAAGGATCTTTTCTGCGCCCGCGTTATTGAAAAGCTTTCCGACAACATCAACCTTCCAGGATCTGGAGTGTGCATCAATTAAGTCACTAACTTTTTCATAATTTCTAGTTTCTTCAGGTGTACCTATAGATATTGGTGGTGTTTGTTTACCGGGTATCCAATTGTATCTCTAGATTTGAATTTTATCTCCTTTTCCAACAACCCAAAAGCTCAAGTTCTTACAAATTCCAACATACTTTGTATGCTTTGCCAGGCATAGGTTGAATTCTTTTTTTTTTTTTGCATGCAGAGCCGAAGTTTGTGGAATGTATCTTTCTTTTAATGTATTATCCCAAAGTTGTTTTTGTTGCTGACATAATCTCCAAGAAACTTTTGCTAAGAGATCTTTGTTAAAGCACTATAGATCTCTGAATCCCATACCTCCTGTTGGTTTATCTCTGCATATTCTTGGCCATGCTGCTATGTGGAGTCCTCCTCCGTTTGGTTTGTTCCACCAGTAGTCTCTCTGAACTTTGTCCATCTCTTTTATTGTGGTCTCAGGAATTTTAAAAACCCCCATATGGTGACATGGGATTGCACTAAGAACGTGCTTTACCATGACAGATCTGCCAGTTTGGTTGATAAATTTACCATTCCATCTGTTGAGCCGATTCCTTATGTTTGTAACTAGAGAAAAGAAGGAACTTGTTTTTTTTCGTTTCAGAAATAAATGAATACCTAGATATTTTTCCTCCAAGGACATCTTCTTCATTTTTAGTCTTCTCAAGAGCATCCTACAATGTCTTTATGGAAAATGTTTGGAGAAGAAAACTGCAGACTTCTGAAAGTTGATTTGTTGCCCTGAGACCTCACTAAAGTTGTTTATGATATCCAGCAGTTTGTTGACATTGTGCATATCTGCTTTCACAAAAAGAAGACAATCGTCTGTGAATAACAGGTGAGTAACCTGTGGTGCACTCCTTGAGATTTTTATTCCTTGTATTGCTTTTATGATTTCAGCTTTCGCAAGTGCTCTTGTGAAGACTTCCATGGTAATCAAGAACAAGTAAGGAGAAATAGGGTCTCCTTGTCGTATTCCTCGAGTTGGTTTAAAAGATGCACAAGGTGAACCATTTAGAAGAATTTGTATTTCTGTGGTAGAGAGACATTCCAATACCATCTGGAACCACTTGGTTGAGAAACCTAACTTCAACATAACATCATTCAGAAAACTCCATTCAACTCGATCGAAAGCCTTGCTCATGTCTAATTTCATAGCCATGTATTGTTTCTTGGTCTTCTTCCTCTTCATGCAATGAATCAATTCATGAGCTAAGGTGATATTATCACTGATTTTCCTCCCAGGGACATATGCTGCCTGCATTGGAGAAATAAACTTATTGAGATGAACCTTCAGTCTAGTTGCCATGAGCTTTGTAATTAATTTGTATGTTGAGTTTCAAAGAGCAATTGGACGGTGATCTCCTGGAGTGTGTGGTAGCTTAGTTTTTGGAATGAGGCAGAGATTTGTATTGTTCATCTTCTTCAGTAATCTTCCTGAGATAAAGAAAGACTGCACCATCTTTATAACATCATCTTTTACAACTGACCATTGGTTTTGGAAGAAGCCTGGAAGAAATCCATCCGGGCCTGGTGCCTTCCATGGCTGCATACATTTGAGCACTGCAGTTATTTCAACTTCATCTGGTATCTTTGTAAGGGCATCATTATCTGCATCAGAAATACATTTCGGTAGCAAGTCCATTAGAGATGAATTTGGTTGAGGATTAGAAGAACTCATAATTTTTTTAAAATATGTATTAAGAAGCTCTTAAAGATTGTTTCTTCCAGTACACCAGCTACCATCTGGTTTTTGTAGAGTTTCAATCAGATTCTTCGTTCTTCTTTTATTTGCTTGCATGTGAAAATGTTTTGTATTCTGATCAGCTTCATTGAAAAAAGTTTCTCTACTTTTTTTTTCTGTAGAAATCTTATTTCCTTGTATGCCATTCTTCAATTTATTTCTCTACTTCTCGGACTAGCATGGTGTTGTAATGAGATGAGTTAGGTTGCTGAAGATGTATAAGTTGTTGTTGCAGATCTTTTATTCTGTTTTGAATATTTCTGAAGACTTCTTTGTTCCAGATAGATATATAAAGATATTCTAGTTTCAGTAATCTTCTTGTCTAAGCTAAAACCAGCTGACCCATTGAAACTTCTTGACCAAGCTTTCTCAATTTCAGATTTGCATGAATTTTCACGTAACCAGTATTCGAAGAATTTCCAATTTTTGGAGTTGTACAGATCGTTAGGAAACATATCTAGTAAAATAGGGCAGTGACCCGACCCTAAAAAAGGTAGATGCTTAAGACAGCTATCAGGGAATAGAATAATCCAATCTGAATTAATAAGGGACCTATCAATACGAGATCTGCTTTTTCTTGTCCCGTGCTTGTTACTAGTCCAAGTAAAAGGATTTTCATGGAAACCTAAATCACTAAGACCCGTATTAAGAACAGATTGATCTAGTTTAGAATCTTTTGAATAAGAGACATTACTATTACTTCGTTCATTGTCATGTAGAGTGAGATTGAGATCTCCAATGAGAACCCAAGGGGCATTAATCTCATAATTTTCACCCACAGTTTGGATAAAATCCCATTGGGATTTACTCTCTTGAGGATAGGGAGAACCATAAACACAAGATAAGAACCAATTAGGTTTGCTAGGGTTACTAGTAACTAGAAAATGGATCATATTTTTATCATGATAGATAATTTCTAACTCAAAACCATCTTTCCACAGCAAGCAAATACTTCTAACTCTACCAATGGATGGAACATAGAAAATATTTGGAACATTTAAAGGTTTGGTAAGCCTAATAATCTTATCAGAGTTTATCTTAGTTTCTTGAAGGAAAAGAATGTCTGGATCTAACATTTTATTAAAATCCTTGGTATAATTCCTAGTTTCTTTGTCTGCAAAACCATTGCAATTCCAAGCGACGATTTTCATTTTTTTTTTTTGGATGGGAAATTCTAAGACAGTGCTTTTCTATAAAAGGGAATTTAGAGCAAGTTAAACTAAGGATTTTAAGAGAAAAATATTACAAGAATCTAAAAAGATGTTGAGATTAAAATAGTTTAGAGGATTAAAAGAGATATATACCTAAGCAGCTTCTTCAATGGAGTTTCCAGTGGAAGCATGATGATTAACTTCTGAAACCAATGGAACCACTTCCGAGTTCAAGTTGGTGTTCATATTCTTATGGGTGATATTTTCAATATTTGTTGGTGGAGTGACATGAATATCATGGGGATTCATAGAAGGTTCATGATTGAGAGTTGAGTTTCTCATACGCTTTGTCTAACGAGAATCATCAGTTGAGTCTTCCATTGCCAGTTCTTGAGTCATATTGGCATGAATGCTCCTTTCATCCTCATTTGCTTCACACACATCGCTTTTTTCTCTCATATATTTTTCATATTCTTCCTCCGTTAAACTATCAAGATGCATCAGATAGTTATATTTCATGCAGTTATGTTCTTGGTGATCAATAACAAAGCACTTATCACAGTTTTTTTGGGTTGTAAATCCCAATGATAGCGGATCCATGCATCTTGTCCTGCCAAAGTTTTCCACCAGCCTCCTCTGTATAAGGGTTTCTTGAGATCCATTTCGATTCTAACTTTCACAGTATTTCCATACCTCGGACGACAGTTTTCTGGTTTTGTTGAGATATTTTTCCCCATGAAACCAATAGCTTCGTCTATGACGGTAACATTCAAATGTTCAAGTTTTAGGTATTTGAATTAAACATTGAATTCTTGATGAGAAAAAACATAATCTTTTGCCAGAGTACCTGCTATATTGTTAGAGTATTGCGCGGTCGAACTCGCATGCGTTGCTATCTCAAGCATGTTTGTCAATGTTAGTGATCAAAACTATAAGTCTTGATTTCTAGTCTATTATAGCTAAGTCTTGGACTAGGATCGAAAGTGTAGTTGATCTCAAGGACTTCATGGCGATTCATCATACAAGTAGAAGAACTACTCAAGGAACCGGTGAAACTTCTCGACAAAAAGGTATGTGAAGACTTGAACTCATCTATCACTCAAAACTCTATCTACTTTATCTCATACTCTTTGAGACAAGAAGTCGTATGTTAATATATATATAGAATTGGATTATACACATTTGGTATTTCGAGCCGAGTATACCTCGCCTATCTATATCTCGAAATATGTGTTGGTAAGCTTTTCGCTTCGATCAAGTTTATCTTTACCATGTGACGAAAGCCATGATATGTTTCAATCATCTTGAAAATTGCTTTGACGAGAAATGGTGTAACAACTATATAACGTCCTCTAAGAATGTTTCAATGATTGAAATGAGAGTTTAGATTACATAACCAATGGTGTACATAAGCATTGTTGTGGAAACACATTTATGTATAAGTCTTATTCCTTGAACCAAAGTTTGCGAACTTTGTTGATCAAGAGAACCGGAAGAATGGCGTGAGCCAAGTCCGCGAACTCAGTCTGCGAACTGCCGAAGTTCTCAAACCCGTAAATTTCTGTTGGAGTTGACAAACTACTTGCGTGAAGCTAAGTCCGCGAACTCAGTCCGTGAACCCAGTCCGCGAACCGGCGAATTTCTCATACCCGAGAATTTCTGCTGGAGTTTGTAAACTCTGCCCGATAACTTAAGTCCGCGAACCTAGTCTGCGAACTTGAGAAGGTTATATATTTGAAGATGATTTCTGAACTTAAACTTAAAAAGACTAAGGAATGCAGTTTGCAAACCGTGGATATAAAAGTTCATGAACCGATTCAAGTGAATCAAATCATCTTTGCTTCAATTGTGTCTTGTGTAGTACATAAGATTTCCTTGCAATTGAACAACTCTCTAACTAGTTCATTTGAAGTCATTTGGACTAGTTATGGTGAAGAAGAACATGGTTGATATGAAATGCTCATATGGCTAACCTTTTGGTTAACTATTGTTGAACCAACAAGTGCATACGTTTGGGTACGGTTAACAAACCTAGAAGCGTGCATTGTCAAGTGTGTGTAACAAGCTAAGTTTTCGATCTAACGGTTAAGAAATATTAGCTTGAATCTAAATCAGGTTTTCATCTAACGGTGATTAATTGCTTTGTTACCAAGGTAACTTAATTTGAATGACTATATAAAGGAGACATCTAGTATTGTGCAAAACTAATCCCCACACCTTACTTGTGATACTAGTTTGCGTGCTAGAGTCGTTTCTCCTTTAACCTTTGGTTTTCTTCTTCTAAAACCAGGTTAACGACTTAAAGACTTCATTGGGATTGTGAAGCCAAACCGATACTACTTTTATCATAGTTGTGTGATCTGATCTTGCATCTTCTATCGTACGAGTACAATCAGATTGATTGGCTTGAGATTGATATCTCCGATAAGCAAGATATAAAAAGTAGTCACTACACCAAAACCAGGATTTTGTAACAGTGCAACCTGTCACAGTTTATTTTTCAGTCACAGATACATCTGTGATAAGTCCTGCAACAGTTATAACTTTTATTAAATTTTGTATTCGTGATAATAATTAGGAATATTAAATTCTTTTATTAGTCACAATAATATTTGTTGACAATTTTACAGACAATCACAATTATAATTCAAAGTGATGATTCCACCCAAATATTTCACCACATCTAAAACAACCCCAAAGTTATAACACTTTGAATTTATTTACTTGTCACTAATATTCCCACATTTGTACAAACTAACAATTATATTTCATTTCTATAAATCAAAATACATTTTTCTTTTTCTTTTTAATTTTCTTAATATTAGAAAACAGGATCAAGACCAAGTTAACAAAACATGACTTTATAGAAATGTGACTTTGACATATTTGCTTCTTTTGAAGACGGTGAAAATTACCAGACTACCCTTATCGAAATAAGTGCAATAAAAATTCCGAAGATTGTGAATATGACCAGACTACCCTTATCGGAAATAAGTAAAGTAAATATTACAGACTGTTAAAATGACCATATTACCCTTAATGGAAAAAACTGCAACAAAATATTATGCAGACTGTGAAAATGACCAGATTACCCTTATCAGAAGTGAAGTAAATATTACAAACTGTGAAAATGATCATATTACCCTTAATGGAAATTAGTGCAATAAATATTATGGAAACTGTGAAAATGACCAGACTACCCTTATCGGAAATAAGTAAAGTAAATATTACATACTCTGAAAATAACCATACAACTCTTATAAGAAATAAGTAAAGAAAATATTACAGACTGTGAAAATGACCATTTTACCCTTACCAGAAATAAGTGCAATAAATATTATGGAGACTGTGAAAATGACCAAACTACTCTTATCGAAATTAAGTAAAGGAAATATTACACATTTTGAAAACGACCATATTACCCTTACTGTGAAAATGACCATATTACCCTTACTAGAAATAAGTGCATTAAATATCATGGAGACTGTGAAAATGACTATATTACCATTACAAGAAATAAGTGCAATAAATATCATGGAGACTGTGAAAATGACCAAGCTACCCTTATCAGAAATAAGTAAAGTAAATATTACATACTATGAAAATGACTATTTCACCCTTACTGGAAATAGGTGTAATAAATATTTTGAGACCATGAAAATACCCTTATCAGAAAAAAGTAAAGTAAATATTACAAAATGTGAAAATGACCATATTACCCTTACTGGAAATAAATGCAATAAATATCATGGAGACTATGAAAATGACCAAACTACTCTTGTCAAAAATAAATAAAATAAATATTACAGATTGAAAATGACCATATTACCCTTACTGGAAATAAGTGCAATAATTATCAGGAGACAATGAAAATTACCAAACTACCCTTATCAAAAATAAGTAAAGTAAATATTAAAGACTATGATGTGAAAATGACCAGACTACCCTTATTGGAAATAAGTAAAGTAAATGTTACAAACTGTGAAAATGACCATATTACCCTTAATGGAAAAAAGTGCAACAAAATATTATCCATACTGTGGAAATGACCAGACTACCCTTATCAGAAATAAGTGAAGTAAATATTACAGACTGTGAAAATGACCATATTACCCATAATGGAAATTAATGCAATAAATATTATGGAAACTGTGAAAATGACCAGACTACCCTTACCAGAAATAAGTAAAGTAAATATTACAGACTGTGAAAATAACCATACAACCCTTATAAGAAATAAGTAAAGAAAATATTACAGACTGTGAAAATGACCATTTTACCCTTACTAGAAATAAGTGCAATAAATATTATGGAGACTGTGAAAATGACCAAACTACGCTTATCGGAAATAAGTAAAGGAAATATTAAACATTTTGAAAACGACCATATTACCCTTACTATGAAAATGACCATATTACCCTTACTAGAAATAAGGGCAATAAATATCATGGAGACTATGAAAATGACTATATTACCCTTACAAGAAATAAGTGCAATAAGTATCATGGAGACTACAAAAATGACCAAACTACCCTTATCAGAAACAAGTAAAGTAAATAATACATACTATGAAAATGATTATTTTACCCTTACTGGAAATAAGTGTAATAAATATTTTGGAGACTATGAAAATGACCAGACTACCCTCATCTAAAGTAAATATTACAGACTGTGAAAATGAGCATATTACCCTTACTGGAAATAAATGCAATAAATATCATGGAGACTATGAAAATGACCAAACTACCCTTACCAAAAATAAGTGTCTAATTTACTACTAATTGTTGCAATTCATTTCCTTGCAGATCGGACGATGGTGGATGCTTGCCTTACAGAAGGTGCTCACTACCAGGACCTTGTTCAGGTGCATAACTCATAAGTGTTGCAGATTTGAAAGACAATCGACACGCAAGACAAGGCAAATACTCTTATGTGACACTAGTGGAAAATGGATGTTTAACTACCCACATCATAGACCCTCATTAACGGTAGTTAGCCCGCTGACCATACATAGCGGTCTCTGATGTATAATAAAAAATCGGACCATATCCGAGAGCTTAATAAGTTGTCTCAGAATAACAAAAATTGTTTACCCTTTTATCTCTCTTGGAACTCCGATTGAGAAACCCTTAGGCGTACGCTGCAGTTACTATTTTAGATGTATGATGGACGGTGGAGATGTTTAATATTTGAGCCATTGATTGAGATGAGATGGATGGATGGATTGGGAAGAAGAGACCTCGTTATTATCGAGGATAAAGATATCTTCTCCTTTTATCTGCGCCTCATCTTTCTCCTCTTCACACTCATTACTCACTCCTATCCATCTCTTCTCCAACTTCAGCTCGTCTTTCCCTCTCCCTCCAACCACCTCCGGCCACCTACACAACAATCATAAATCTACCACATCCATGAACAACACCAACACCGATCTTCAGCACACAAGAAATTTCTTACCTCCATCATCCCTTCAGCACACCAACAACACCGATCTTCTTCTTATTCTTCTTCTAGTTTTTTTTTTACCAAAACAGAAAATAAAATCACCAAATTCCATGAACAAAAATTCATGTCTATTTTTAGAGACATAAACTTTAGATATGATTAATTTGTGGTTTTTATTTGCAGATTGTTTAAGAGTTTAAACAATTGTAGATGTTTCTTACAAGGTGAGAAGAAAACAACCCCTTTACTTTTCAAATCTAGGGTTTTAATTCTCTTTATTTTCGAGGATTTTGATATTTTTGGGGATTTGTTTATGTGTTTAGTATTGAGTTCGACCCTGAAGTTAATAAACAGATACCCATTTCTATTTATGCAATTTATTTGTTTGATGAAATGACAAATAGAGTTTTGATGAGTATCTAATATCTTGAAGTTTTGTGTTTTTTTGCTGGATGTATAGGCAAATGCACAGGAGAAACTCATAATCATGAGGATTAGTTGTTGAATTCGGAGACACTGCGTAAGTATGATTATGGAAGAGGAGCATGCAGGAGAGGACACCATGAGGAGTTCTAAGGGTTTGGTAATATCCTTTGCACACTTGTCTTATGTTTGTTTATTTGATTTGTCAATTGCTTTGATGTTGTTACATTGGAGATGAGTATCATTATGCTAGACTCGTACTAATGCAATAAATTTGGAGGACAATTTTGTTTCATGGGACTATGTTAATGGTGGAGTGGTTTAGTTATGTCCTTTGCACTTCATACCCTGCATGATGGTGTGGATTTTATGTGTTGTTCAATTCTCGATTTGCGTTGTAATACACTATAACTGTGTTTAATCCTTAGTGTAACATCTGTACAAGCAATGTTATCTTCTTTATGGTCGCTTTGCTCTAGTAATGTGTAATATTAGGAGGAAGTTAGAATAATCTAATCCCTGTCACATTAACTTATAAAATATTTTGTTGAATTCTGATTTTGCAATTTTTGATTTCAATTTATGTGAATTAATGCTATGAATTTTGACATTCAAAATCCCCTTCACCTGTTAGACGTCAATCAAGGCCTGTACTTCCTTTTTGTGGTGATTTATTTACTTATCATGTGTCTCCTTTAGAAAATTTGGTCCCAAATTTCTATCTTGTCCTGTTGTTGCATCTGCTAATTATTGCGTGATTGTTATAGAATAAGCTTGGGGTTTGATAGACCAAAGCATCACACTTCTTACGCTCAATATAATTTGTGATTAGTCCATGTTACGTATTCCAAGGACTGGTGTAATTTTGGTGGTGTTATTGTTTATGAAGATCTTTAAAGTGATTATAGACATAAAGATTTCATGGGTTTGCATAATGTCTAGTTAAGAAAGATTCTAGAGCCTTATAGTATGTTAAAAGAGGTACATAAAACTAGAGTCCATGAAAGTGCTTTACTGCTAGAGATAAGGAGTTTTCTACTGAGTTATCCATGTTATCCTCAAAGAAAAAGAAAGAGGATTGGATGTGTAAATCTAGGACTTGACAGTTGGAACTTATTTTGTAGATCTCAAATAAAAAGTGGATAATGAGGAAATCTAGGACTCGGCCATATATATCATCGTATCACTTTTTTAAAGGTTTTAACGAGTACTTGTTATTTTGTTATACATGTTTACTCTTATTGAAAGTAGTTTTTTTTCGATTTATTTTTGTGCAGGATCTTACTATTATGTTGCGGATGGAGAAGTTGTAATGTTGTATACACCATTGCCTCCCGTCGCTGATTGTGGCCATGGAGATTGTGAATCAGAACTGGTGAACTTTGCTACTTTCCCTTTGCAGTGTTGGTCAAAGTGAATCATTTATCCTTCAACCTAACAACAAATTCTGAAGTTTTGCTTATTGTGGTGGTACTCTTGATGTCATGCGTACATTTGGGGCTTATATTAGACTAATGGCGCTCTAAGGCTTATATTTGCTTCTTTATGTTTGGCAATCAGGTCACACCTAACCGCAGACAATTTGTTTCAAGCAAAGTTCCATCTGGAGTTCCACGAAGGATTTATACTCTTCTTCCATGGGAATCTGTATCATTATATCAACAGTTAGCAAGGTAATTACGTAGATAAACCTACTTGCACAAATTATAATCATTACTTGTCGTATATGGCTGAAATGTTTTATCGAAACTGCAGGATATGGGAAAAGTCTCACCGGCTTACATTTTTGCTTCCATTATATCAGCTGTAATCTTTGCTTTTTTGACCACACTGTTGTTTCTCAGATGGCCCAGCAAAAGGAATTTAATCTAAAAAGCCATCTTCTTATCACTATGACATTTTTTTGCTTGGTTTTATGGTACGATTAATTACTAAGATATCAGATTAGTTCATTGGTTCATCCATATTGTCATAATTCTATTTTCTTACTTTTTCTCAACTTGAATCCATGATTTCAGGTTTTGATATGTGGATTGCTTGGAATTCCTCCTTCAAATGGTGTACTTCCACAGTCTCCTATGCACACAAAGATCCTCGCTGCTCTTGAGTGATAAGTGGGTTAAGAATTTAGTCTTCCTTTCTATTTCACCGTTCCTGGTAACAAAGTTTAAATGTTTAAACAACACCATTTGGTATTTGCATTTGATTCGAAAGGAGATGGTGAAGAGTGCTAAATAAAGCATCACTCAACACACTACTGGTTCTGAAATTTATGACAAGATGCAAAAAGTGTTCATTGAAATTGACAAATCCCCAATAGTAAGTAATATTCTCACATCCATGAAGAAAAATTGAAGTTATTAACTTTCCAATATTGTTATTTCTCAACCCCTTTATTTCCTTCTTTGAATACCCATCTTACATAGTTCTTTCGGAATTTTGGAAACATAACATCCGTCTTTATTTTTCTTCCAAACACGTTCACACATTTATGCTGGCTGCATGGATTATGTGTGCTGTCAAGTTCAGATGTAAATGACTTGAAAGGCTTGAAAGAGGCTGTGTTAAAAAGTGATGATGGAGATGAGGATAAATTTGATCCAGAGAAGGACATCGACCAACATTTTCCCGGCCAGGTTAATAAGCAAAGATTGAGCAATGTATTACAATATGTCCTGGTCGGTGGTGCTGTATTTGTGATTCCTGTCATTAAGTTGATACCAACATCAGCACTCTGGGGATACTTCGCCTACATGGCCTTTTACGGTCTTCCTGGGAATCAATTCTGGGAAAGAATGTTGCTGCTCTTCATCACTCCTGGTCGGCGATACAAGTAAGTATATTTTCATTTACTAGGATGTTCTGTTGGATCAAATTTTTTGATCTTTCAGTCAACTGTATAAAATATGTGTGATCCGAATTACTGAATATTTACACGAGTTCTGTATTTTAGTCTACTTATATGCTATCTATTTAAGTTTCTAAACATATGTTATATTCCCTCAAACTTAGGAATATGAATTCTCTCCAAGTATCAAACTTCATGAAGAGAGATCGATAATAATGTAGTTTTTTACATTTCTTTATTCTATTTTTCTTTCCACTCTTCTCTTCATCCATGAAACTCCAAAACTTGTCATTAACATGTTCAATTTTTATTATTTGTAGGTCATGCATGTTTGATGCCAATGCTGGAATTACTTGAAATGATAACTTTGTCTATGCTCTCATTAAATGGTATGATAACAAATCTTATTGATTCATTTGTATATTTTTATTCTCTTGCAACTTCTTATCTCATTGTGTATTAATTAAGTTAAGCTTGTTCACAAAGTGTTGGCTTTGAATCGTGCTTGATTAAATAAAGCAATTTTTTGGTTGTAAGTATCATAATGAATAAACCTTTGTGCTTGTGTTTCCACAATGTATGTATGAGTGTTGAAATGTGTATCGCATGCCTGTGTTTCAGGATAAATTATGTCGCAGGCCTGTAAACTGGAAGCCCAGGTCCGTTATAATGGATCTGGATCCATTTTTTTGAACTGTAATTTAAAGAATTGTCACGGCAATAATTGTTACAAAAAGTGTTAGTTAAAAAGAACACATGTCATCATCTGAGTGCTGATATAGGAGGATGACATGTGTTACTAAAAGATTTGGTACAAGCAATAGGTAACACTTATAAGTGTTACTGTAACCGTTACTACAAGAACACAGTGTCCTCAAACAAATCGTTGCAATAATATACTCACACCTAAAACTGTTACAATTTTCATGACAAATGAGCCACGTGTCGCAATCCTAAAATTAGGTCAATTGTGACTATTAATTATTGTAACGCTTTTTATATGTGACTGTATCTGGCTCTTGTCACAGATAAAACAGTTACAAAACATATAAAAATTATTAATAAGGCCTAATTATGACAGGTTATAACCGTTACAAATTCAATAAGTAATAGGTATAGCCTGTGACAAAATCCTGGAAATGGTGTAGTGAGTCACAAACATCTTTGCCTCATTTTTTGTGATTTTGCAACATCTTATTTCGCTACCATACGATTAAGATTGTTGTGAGATGATTGATAACTCTAGGCTGTTCTTCGGGAATATAAGACCGGATTATCAATTGGTTACTGTTCACCTTGATTATTATCAAAAGACGGAACTCAACCTTTAGGGTTTATCTGTGGGAGACAGATTGATCCTTTGATAGACTTGTCTGTGTGAGACATATTTGTTTATTGTCAAAGCCTACGATTTTGGGTCGTAGCAACTCTTAGTTGTGGGTGAGATCAGCTAAGGGAATCAAGTGCGCGGTATCCTGCTGGGATCAGAGGCGTAGGGAGTACAACTGTACCTTGGATCGGTGGGAGACTGATTGGGGTTCAACTACAGTCCGGTCCGAAGTTAGCTTGGAGTAGGCTAGTGTATGTAGTGGCTTAATACAGTGTGTGTTCAATCTGGACTAGGTCCCGGGGTTTTTCTGCATTTGCGGTTTCCTCGCTCAAATTTCTGGTATCTGTGCTATTTCTATTTCCGCATTATATTTATTTATGTAATTGAAATAATACAGGTTGTGCGTTTGAATCAATCAATTGGAAATCCAACCTTTGGTTGTTGATTGATATTGATTGATCCTTGAATATTGGTCTTTGGTACCATCCAAGTTATTCCTTGTATTTGATTAGAACTCGCAGTTCTTGCTTGAGTAAATCAAATCAAGAAGAGAGATATAAACTCGTTGATATACTTTTAATTGATTGAGTCTTGTTGATTCTCTTAAAAGTATATTCGAGTTTGTCCATACAGATTGCTAAGCGAAATATTGGGTGGTGTTGTTAGACCCCCGCTTTTTCATACATACTTTTGAATGGCAAATAAAGCTTCATCAATCAGCCATGGGGCATTTCTGATAACTTCATCTCTTTCTGCATCATTATTTAACCTAACCAACATTAGGTTGTGACCCATAACTCTTATTTGCTTGTTTCTGTAACCCCTCCACAATGAATTAATTTCTTCTGTAATGGTTCTCATATTGATCTTTTCTATGTGCATGAGCTTTCCCGAGATAGCAAAAGACCATCCATCTGCAGCTTCAGTGATAGTTTGTGGAGATCCAACATCTCTTCTTCTCACAGTTGGGACTTGAATTGTTGCTGTTCGGAGTTGTCTTGACAACTCATTGATCTTGTTTGCACGAGAGTTTGAGGTTTCAGCCATTTTTGAGTAAAAGCGAAGATCTTTGATTGATAGGTTGAAAATTGCGCAAACTTTTCTTGGTGTTTTTGATGCTTCTTTTGAAGTAGGGGCGAATCTACAGTGGGGCCAGTGGGATCACTGGCCCCCATTATATTTTTTAAATATATTTATACGTGTGGATATTTAACACATGTCCTTGGAAAGCCAAGCGATGTGCTCCCATAAAATTTCTTTGAGAATCAGAATATATACGAGATATTTGGTTAGTTGTAAAACTATCCCATCCCCACGATAGAGAAAAAGCCAAAGAAAGAAAACGGAAACGGTTCCCTTAGAAATTTTGGTAAAAAAGATGGAGTACAAAGCGTTCTACTTGCTCTCGTTCTAGGTCAGTGATCTCCTTACTGGTTTTATGACTTTGTCTGTAATTAGAATTTGGGGTTATGCATTGATTTCTTATAATCTTAATGTGTTTAAATTTCTTTTTCTAAATTAGCTTCACTGCAATTTTGGGTTATTGTAAAGTTATGGTTTTATTATGCGTATGTGTCTTAGATATCAACTTCCAAAGATAAAGTTTCCTAGTTAGTGGTTTTGGACCTTTAGTACCAACTGCACTATTATGACTGTCACTGAGTACACTATTTTAAAGAGATAAAGATATTCAAAATGAATCTGAGGAAGATCAAACTTGAAAATTGATATGTTAGGACCAGTGAGGCATGAACTTTTCAATCAAAATGTTAATCATTAGAAGATAAATTTTTTTTGAAGAAAATAGTGTATCCTATGAGAAATTATACGGGTGGGAAGCTTAGGTAAGGTAAATCTAATTTGCAATCGTAAAAACTTAGATGCCTTCTTTATGTGTATATAGCACGGATAGAACAATGATTTATATAAGTTTTTCGTCCATTTGATACATAATAAGAGGTTTTTTAGTTTACCATGTGGTGAGAAATATCCCCTATCAATGACGGACCTACCGCTGGGCTAAAAGGGGCTTTAGCCCGGGTAGGCTTCCCAGTCCACAAATCAATATTTTCTTTTTGCTCGATCAAGGCTTCTAGTCCGGGTCTTAAAAGAAAATTTATCTTTCCTGAATCCGTCTCTGTCCCGTATTGACTGTTAAGGTGGCCACGCTATAGATTTGATCGCGTATTGCTTTTGTGATTTCAAACAGAAATGTTTAGATACTTTACACTTCCAGAGAAAGACATGGGACAACAATGTATGGGCATCATTTCTTTATATATGTATTTCCAATTTGAATGAGTCTTGCGGTACTTTGGTGTGAATTTTCCTATTTGGATGAACTGTCCGGTATTTTAATTTAGTCTACGCAGGTGTATAAGACTTTTCCGTATGACATTAATTGTTAGATAAGATTTTGAAGAACAAAGTGTGCCCCCACTAAACTTTTGTTCTGGATTCGCCACTGTTTTCAAGGTGTATTTATAAGTAGAAGCTATGGAGATTTCTAGGAATAAATTATGATTCCTGGTATAATGCACAAATTTTTTTATAAAAGGTTTGGAATATAGTAGACAATTTTGTTATGGAAATTATTTTCATTTATTATTGAATAAAGATTTCTATAAATGGTATTGGATCTTTGAAAATATTGACAGTTGTTTATTGGTGGCACAAATGTAGGGGTTATACGATGATTGGGGTGACTGATTGAAAATATTCAGTGTGAGTTTCCTGATGAACTCGATGGTTTACCGATTCATTCCTGCTACTT
The DNA here is from genome assembly GCF_003573695.1 of Papaver somniferum. Taxonomy (NCBI): domain Eukaryota; kingdom Viridiplantae; phylum Streptophyta; class Magnoliopsida; order Ranunculales; family Papaveraceae; genus Papaver; species Papaver somniferum. Next base: position 8,263,861 of record NW_020620714.1, on the reverse strand, counting down.
TGGACAATGACCAAAGAAGGCCTTTTACAACTGTTATGAACAATCACCATTAGATTGGTGATTAGCACCACTGCTATCTAAAGAACTGTCTTTTCAGAAGTGATCATCCTGAAAATTCCACCACTAGTTCACACTAGCAACCGATTCGAAGATCTGCAAAGGTAAAGAAAAAATATATATTCCATAGAGGAATAAGATACAACCAGATATAAATTTCTACTGGATGAGTCCACAGAATCCGGACAGAAAGAGAGATCAAGAAAATCTAGAACATGACTGACAAAAGAGATTAAAACAGTGAAAAGAAATACTACACAAGTAAAAAGAAAGAAGTAAGTAAAACGAAAAGGGAAGAAAGAGCAGATTAGAGAAAATAAAAGTTTTCACATGGATATTTCCACGAGATCCAAGGAAAACATAATGTGTTTGTAAGAAAATGCAAGGAAAACATCACCGATTTAATTATTCGAGTTGACTCAAAAAGTTCTCCCGATCCTCAGAGCATTTGCTGCAGCTTTGTATCTGAAATCATTCAGCTTTAATCTACTTAATTAATTAAGCTAATCAATTTTTTAGTGTTAATTAAACAAGGATATATTAGTCATTTGGAAAATATATGGTTAAGGAGTAGAGTTGCACAAGACCCAATCCATTTTACCTGTACCGGCCCGGAACCGGAAAAACCGGACTCGTACCGAACCAGAACCGGAGTAGACGGGACAGGTACCGATTCTTAAAATTGAGAACCGAAGTAGACCGGTACTGGTACTGGTTCTGGGGTGAGTCCCGGCCTGTCCCGGCCCATAAGTCCCGGTGTATAGTAGCCGTAGATGAATGTCAATCTTAGCCATCAATACTAGGTGTCTATATAGGTAATATCGAGTATCGATTATTATCATCACTCTATCAACTGTTTTCATTCGTCTTCTCATGTCTGAAGAACAGCGGCACCATTCGAAGATCCAACCAATCCATTGTTCACTTCTTCGCCATCGCCTTTTTCGTCAACTAATTGAAGAGAAATCAATTAGTTTTTATCTTTCATCAAGTTTAGGCATCACAGATGGAAATAGAAATCAATCAATCATAATAGATCTGAGTGATTTAGGGTTCAACAAGTAAGTCTTGAAACCCAAATTCTATTCTTGCTCATATCGCATGTACCATATGTAATTGAAGTATTTGCAAGTTACAATTTTTAGGGTTTACACTAAATTTAGGGGTTTGTTGTTAATTTGATAATTACACGGTACAATCACATGTAAGTCTTCGGTGTAATTATTAATTAATGGTGATGAGAAGAAGAAGAAAAGGATGGTCCAGGAATTTGATTTGAGGTGGTGAAGAAAGCGTTCTTGCTAGTGGCTAGTTAGGGATGGTTTGAGATATCACAACAAAAGGAATCTGAGAAGGAGATGAACTGGTATCATTGATGAGATTGAGATGGGTTGTTGTTGCAGGGAATCTGTAACGGAGAAGGGTAGTTGATTTAGATGTTAATTCCAATGGAATTTTAAAGTGTAAATTATGTGATCATCAGTATTTCAGGCATGCTAATTGATTTGGTTCTTTGTTTTTTTGTCGTTGTGTTCAACTATGATCAATCTAGTGCAGCCTTGAGCTCTTGGTATATTCAAATGTGACTGCATCTTCATTGGGTTTTCCTTTCTGCTCAAAATTTTAGGTAAAAACCCGGTCCCAGTCAGTACCGAACTGGTCTTATAGGTACAGATACAACTCCAGATACAAGTACAGGTACCGATCCTCAAAATCAAGACCTGGTCAACTCCAGGTACAGGTTCCGGGTTCATAAGAAACCCGGACTGTACCGTCCCATGTGCAGCCCTATTAAGGAGTGTGTTGTTTTACATCAAAATGACCCAAATTTATCCCATTAGGTATACCACAATTAATCCGGATATACCCCAATCTCGCCACGTTAATTATGGGTTTTAGGATATTTTAGGGGCCGGGTCCAGCCCACCCATGGGTTTTAGGATTTTTTCTTAACCCTAAAATGGTAGTTTTGGGCATCACGAAAGGCAAAGAGATAAGTTTCTCAACCTAACGGCGCCCCACTTCTTAGTTTCACCGCCTCACCGAAATTAAGATTCTGAGAAAAGGAGGAAAAAAAGAATGCTGTCAAGCATTTCCAAATAGCAGAGCCTTGCAATTTCTGTAAGGCTACCAGAGAAATCAGTTTTTGCAATTGCTGTTGTTGGTAATTTCTAATCCTGATTTGTTAAAATTGCATCATCTTATGATTCATTGTCATTAGAAATGGGTATATTAGATGCTGTTGATGCTGAAATGGTTAGCAATTTCAGATGCTTAGATTGTGATGTCGAATTGTTTGGTCACTGTAATAGTGTGATTTACTTATGGATTTATGATAATTTTGATTTTGGGGGTTCTATGTTTTTTTAACCCTTCCACTGAAGAATACAAAAATACCTTAATCACCTAAGTATGATTTCTATGGGAATGATATACTACCTGAGGATGGTTAGATTAAGGGACTGATGATTACAAGTTGGTGAACATCTATACAGTAAGATCAAATCCATTTGCAAACCAGATTCAGTCCTAATTTCCTAGAAACCCAGGGATGCAGTAAACCGGATAGAAATGGGGTTGGTCAGAAGAAGAAATTCAAGTGGTCTTCTCCTGGCTTCTGAGAAGAAGATAATGGCGATGATTATAACCATTCTCCTGGCTTCTGAGAAGAAGATAATGGCGATGATTATAACCATTGTGAATCAAATGGGTTATAGTACGTCATAAAATTCACATGCGGCTGCTTAACTGGATTGGAATCTCCAAAGGTCTGATTAAGGAAAACTCCACATTGCTACCATGGCATCTGTGCAAGATTGATTCAGGTCAGTTGAATTTATCTGAAGCTAACTATCTGTTAATTCTTATTCCGTTTGAATAACTCTTTAGCTTGTTTAGTTCTGTCCGAAAGTACTTACTGTAGGTTTGTGAAGTAGTAGCTGTGCAGTACATTACGTTGTTTTCTAACAGCATATGCTGGGTACAATTGTAGTTAATCAAGTAGTCCTCAGTTTCCATAGTTATGTTCTTTCGTTCAGTCTAGTTTTATTCGTCATCTTCGTATTGCTTTTCTAGCTAGTTAGAACTGAGATTGAGTGTGAGATGAGAAACCAATTAATACATTTGCTTCGGTTGTTTATCAATTATACGGAAATTACTAACAACTGTCTGGTCTTGCATATCTTGTTTCCGCTGGTTAAATCTTATGACTGACAATATCGCTTCTTTTGCAGATTGTTATAGTGGTGGTTGTCAATGTGGAGTTAATCGAACAAGTTTTTCACCTGCTCTTTATGATGCTGAGAGAATGCAAGTGGAGAACAAGGTGGTGAATACATGTAATTGAGCATTTGAAGACGTCGCTTATGATGCCGAAGATATGCCGGGACGAGAATTGAAATGAAATGCAAAAGAAGATTTCAAGACGTTGCTTATGACGCAGATATCTCAAAACCAATTTGTCTTGGTCTCAAGATGGCTCAAGAGATCAATGATCTCAACCAGATTTGGGGTTTAAAAAGCAAGGACAGTTTCAAGATGGCTCAAGAAATCAATGATCTCAACCAGATTAGTTTTTACAAGCTATGGAAGATCAATGATCTCAACCAGATTAGTTTTTAAAAGCTTTGGAAAATCAATGATCTCAACCAGGTTTAAAAAGCGAGGAAAGGCTAATATACATTCACTAAAGAAGCCGATCAAAAAAAAAAAAAATACATTCACTAAAGAATACAAAAAGGAGGATGCATGTATTGTTGAAGATGGCATCCCTTTTACTTTTGATGTTTTAATTTATAGTTGTAAAAATGTACCTTGGAATAATGAAATGAATGTTGTTTTTTTTCTGACGAAATCATTCTGGCACTTTTTCTGTTCATTTACTTATGAAATGGTTGGATGTATTGTGTAATCTACCTCTGGAGATACTCATTTGGGAGGAGACGACTTCAACAAGGTTGGTGCAGGCTTTCTTCATCATAATTGTTATTAGTGTAAAATTATTGTGCTGGTTGTGTTTACCGAGTGTGAATTTCCAATGGACAGAGAATTGTTGATTGGCTTGCTGCCAGCTTTAAGAGAGACGAAGGTGTCGATCATTTGGAGGATAAACAAGCTCTTCAGCATCTCACTGAAAACTGCTAAGAAAGCGAAGATGGAGTCGTCATCCTTGACTCAAGCGAACATTAGCTGAGTTGTTGTCCTTCCACATTCAGTCAAAGGTCAATGCAGCATTTTTTTTTTTTTTGTTATTGGCTAGCTCAGACATGCACATGTGTCTCTCTATTGCGCTGCCTGTGTTTGTGGAAGCTTACCGTTGTGTATCCGCTCTGTTTTGCAGTTTGCCTTTCATTATTGCAACGGCTGATGGTCCCAAGCACATCGAGACGACTCTTACAAGGGCCAAGTTCGAGGAGTTGTGCTCATACCTTCTTGACCAGTGAGTACTCCTTCATTCATCACAGAGGTATTCTCACACATCTGGTTGTGAGACTTTTGTAGTGGTTTACATTGCAAGCGTGATAACTCCTGTCTTCCCTTGGAAACAATTTTTCCAGACTGCAAGTACCAGTTGAGAACTTTTTGAGAGATGCAAAGCTCGGGTTCAAGGACTTGGATGAGGTGATCCTTGTTGGTCGGTCCACATGTATCCCAGCTGTTGAGGAGCTTGTTAAATCATTGACTTGTAAAGACCCAAATGTTACAGTAATCCTGATGAAGTTGTTGCTCTTGGTGCTGTAGTTCAGGTTAGTTTCAGCTTTTTCCTTATCGTAGTTTTTATAAAATCATGGTAGTGAGAATGTAAGTCCACAATGAATACGGGGTTGATTAATTTATCTTTGAATTATAGGCTGGTGTGCTCTCTGGATGCAGTAGCGATGTTTAAAAGGTTCCGGATTTTACAAAGAACTAAACTGGTGAAATGGCTCCTGGGATTGGTGATCATACACCGAGTGTTGGTTGTTGTAACCTGTGAGTTTCACCTTCTGGTTATGATGGAAATTCAAGTCTACCAATGCAATTTTTTGCATCAGAATGTGGGATCCGGAACCAGATGATGAGCTGTATTCAGCCGAAGAGGACTGTGCTTTTCTTTCTCATATTTGTTATCTGAGAACTTCTGATGAACTCATTTTGGCATTTTTTCCGTTCATTAATTTACTTATAATAGGGGTGGGTGTGTTGTGTATTTGAGATTTAACTCAACTTATCGGATGCACTAGTGATGTTTAAAAGAGTCAGCTTTATAGAGGAACCATAAACAAAGAGGTCCTCGGCGGGCTTTGTGGAACTTCAGAACTGGTACATTATGCAGTACCAAATTCATCCTCCAGTTCTTTCAAGAACTCGTGGAAATCCATGTGTTGGTTCATAGAATAAAATAGCAATGTTATTCGTCAAGTAACTGAAAACTCCAGTAATGCATTTGGGTAAAATCTCGGTTCAATCTCATGTTTATTGAATCCAACATCTTCTAAATTCCTAAATAAGGTAAATGCTTAACCAAAAAGAGAAGGAGATACAAAAATGAAATAAAACATTGAATACCACAAAGCCGAACAGTAAGTCAGAAATCAAGGAGGATCCGGGATGGAGAGTGTCCCAACTGAATATTCAAAAAGAATACTAGTTTCTGGAAAACGACAGAGGAGATTTGAACTTTGATATTGAACCAGTATCTGGAGGCCTCTTTGCCACCAGATTCAGAGCAGGAAGCAAAGTTTTTACGCAATGTTAGATTTCTAGTAGACATTGTCTGTTGTGCCAAGATTCTCTTAAAGAAGCCACACATTACTATCCTTCACAGAAATAATGCTGTCGCTCAAGGAAGACAAACAGACTGAAGCCGAATCATTGGAAGAGAATGGAGTACAATCAGTTTGGCGCATTCCTGAAAACAGAAACACTAAATTGATAAGATTTGATGCCCAAATGTTCATCTAACTTCGTATGAAGTGATACAAAACCTATTCGAATTTCGAATAAAATTCCAGATCAAAAGAAAATGAACCTATCTGAAAAGGTGGTTTAAATGATAAAACACTGAAAACAAAATCGTTTGAAATAGAAAGATGAGAAAAAAAATTAAGAAAAGTAAACAAGTAGGTTGCATTGAATATTCATATAGGCATGCTAGCGAAATACCATTAACTCGGTAACAAGTACAGAATATGAAGAGCATGTAAAACAGATACAAAAATCAGATGGATTAGAGACCAAAGAAGGTTGCAAGAAGGCTTAAAACTAAAATAAACTTATTGTATTGGAAATTACTGGACCAGACATACCTGAAACTGAGTAGCCGTTGTCACTTTCAGAGAGCCCTTGTGATAGCCACAGTTTGACCAACAATGACGAGAGCTGGAGTTAGGCTCTTTCATGATTTTCTGGAACCTGAAGTTCCTCTGGATGTAGTGCTTCTTGCTGACCTATACCTCGAGTTTCCGAATCTAAATAGTCAACTTGGATCTTTTAAGCTTCCATTATCACACACACGCATGCCGGTGCTATTTCTGTCGAACTTTTCTGTTAGCATTCTTATCAAACTGAACTTGCTCAAAAAGAGACTTTTCTGGTTACCATTCTTACGGAGCTGGACTTGCTTAAAATGAACCAACTGCTAGAACTATTTCATCCCCGTTTTCTCATATGTCAAGCCATGCTTACTGCCGTGAGGTGTATAGACAATGATTCCGAAGTCTGATTTGAGCTACCTCCCGGAAAGCATTACATATCTGTAATTTGAGCTTTCCAGAGGACACCAACATCAGTCCAAAACTGCCGACAACACCTGATTCAGGATGGATGTCTAAGAGATCTTCATTGATGATGCAGAATCCCAACACGATTTCTGTCTGAAGCTGAAAATTCCTCTTGTACGCGGCAATCACCACGGTAGCATTGGTGACCAGACAAAGATAGATCCAACGCATGCCATCACTCTAGGAAGACAAACTGACTGAAATCCAATCAGCGGAAGAGATGGTGTACAACTGAATCAATTTACAAAAAGCATTGTTTAGCACATTCCTGAAAACAATAATAGTCAATTATTAAGATCCAGTGAAATTTCTAATAAAGTAAGATGCCCGGAAAATAATACAAGATCCAGAATCTATTTGAATAAAATTTCAGACCAAAAGACAATGAATTGACAATTAAGAAGTATGAGGAAAACCAAAACCAAAACCGTTTGCACTAGAAATATGAGGAACAAGTTAGAAAAGTTACAGGTAGCATGGTTCATATCACTACCATAACACATCAAGACTATCATCTACAATGATAATGAACTAACTACAAGGGGGAATTTTCCCACACGACAAAAGTAGATGAGTTACTTGGATGCAAGTTTTAAGTTGCGCAGAATATTAAGATAGGCATGCTAACCAAAAATCAGGAACTCTGTAACAAGTAAAATATATGAAGAGCATGTAAACAGATACAAAATTCAGGTGGATTAGAGATTAAATAATGTTGAAAAGAAGGCTAAACTAATCTATTGGAAATTTATTGACCAGCCTTACCTGAAACTGAGTGGATGCTGCCAGTTTCAGATAGTCTTTATGCTAGGAACAGCTTGACCAACATTGATGTAAGCTAGAGGTGAGCGGAGACATCTTTCATGACTTCTTTGGTAACATCAAGTACATCTGGATGTCAAGCAGTGCTTCTAGCTGATTTAGACTTCAAGTTTCTTCCCAATCTAAATAGTCAAATTTGAACTTTTCAAACTTCCATTATTACATACACACACGAATTCTGATCTAGTAGTGCCTTCTTCTTTTTACCGCTTGTTTCCCCTTCTACTTAACGAAGCTGAACCCACCGGCCACCGAAACTGAAGCCATTATTCCAAAATGACTCTAGCAAAATGGCAACACCAGAATGAGTGGCCCACGAACATACGTTATGTTCTACCTTGCACCTTAATTCTGACAGATTGAACACCTGCATATAAATCGGTTCATCAAGATTGTGAGCCTGCTCTACATAGGAGATAGTGGCTTCTGGTATCTATGAGATATATGCTATACTTACTTCCTGTACTGAAATTAGAACCATCAGAACCCGCTCTACAGAATGTGGCAAGTGTTTGCATCAATTTTTCCAAGCAAAAGTCCAAGGATGCCAAGCAATATTTTATACACCTCTCGCCCAAGGATGCCAAGCAATATTTTATACACCTCTCGCCCAACCTCAAGGTTTTATCCCATAGTTATTGGAGACTTAACATCTACATTTTTTTTTTTGTATTCTTTAGTGGATTGGTTTCAACAACAAAGAAACCTCAAATCACATCTATTACAAAACCACAGAAAAACCAAACAATTAACTAGATCAGATTGTGAGTAATCCATTTCAACAGCATCAATTACAACTTTTAACTAGATCAGATTGTGAGCCTGCACTATATAGGAGATAGTGGCTTTCTGGTATCAAAGCGATGTAGGCTATATTTACTTGCTATACTGAAATTAAAACCATCAGAACCCGCTCTGCCGAATGTGGCGGCACATCTGATCTTCGCTAGGATGCTTGCATTAGTCTTGTTAAACCTCGAATCAACTTGGTAAACAACATTTGAACGATCAACGACAAGAATCCAAGGATGCAAAGCAAATTCACAACTCCACAATCTCGTATCCGAAGTTAATAAACCCGAATCTGAATCCTTCCTAGATTTTTTAGTTATGTCCTGTAAATTACTTGAGAGTAGACAAAGAAGACATATTTATACACCTCTCACCCAACTTCAAGATTTTCTCCCATTTTTATTGGAGACTTGAAATCTATATTCTATTTTTGTATTCTTTAGTGGATGGGTTTCAAGTTTCAACAACAAAGAAACCTCAAATCACATCTATTTCAAAACCACAGCCAAACCAAACCATAATCATAACCAAACAATTTAACATAATAATCTAGTGAATATTCAGGTGAGTAATCCATTTCAACAGCAGCAATATCAATTTCTAATGATGGTATGCTAGTGAATCAAATCTCTGATAAGAGTAAATCAAGTTGCAATCTAACTAATCAAAGTCTTCAAAATTAGGACAAACACACTTACAGAGCTGTATTTTTACAATAAAGCTGTGATGTAATGATCCATATTGCTTCTCCTCCTCCTATTCTACTTCTTCAGCTTGGAATTTCTGGTGGAGGGAGGGAGGCGAAGAAAGAAAATCAGGTTTCAGAAGTTTATCTCTTTGCATTTTATTCCTTCTAATATCGTTGGACCCTGAGATGGGCTCGGGTTTTGTCCAACAAATGAGTCTCCTTAGTCAACGAGGTCAAAGGAAGATTGTAGGGCTAACGTGTCACACAGATTAAAAAGCCAGAGAGAGATTCTCAACCTAGGAGGCGCCTCCTCCCTCACTCTAAAGTTGTGGTAGATGGCACAAAAGAAAAGGACGGAAAAGCATCTGGGTCGGGCAGCAACATCGACAAGGCTATTGGTGTCAAAGTACATAAGAATCAAACCTTGGTTAATGACTACATACGCGGAGAGATGGGTTGGCAACTTGTGGTGGATCCAGAATGTGATACTACATTCACTAAAGAATACAAAAAGAGAAGGATGCCTGTATTGCTGAATATGGCACACCCCTTTCACGTACAGGCAGCCTTCCTTTGGTTGGAATTTTATGCTTTCTGCATTTGATTTTGCATTTTTCGATTCTTAGGTTTAGATGTGTAAATTGAAGTATAATTTGGTATGAATTGTCTAAGTAATCTAATTTTTGATGTTTCAATCATAGTTGTTATCTGGGAACTTCTGAATAACTCATGAAATGGTGGGTGTTGTGTGGTTGAGGTTTAACTCAATACTTGACCCTTGTGATTTGTGAATGGTAACTCAGTTCTATATGAAGCCATTTTTTGCATAAGAATGTGCCACAACATATTTTAGATATGCTGTGTGCTAGCCTGACCCACCTGTAAACAAATAGGTCTTCTGGTTGTTTTGATGCATAGGATCTTTGTGAAAGTTCAGTAGACTGCATTTTGAAAGTGGTACAAGATGCAGGTACTGAATTCATCTTCGATTTCCTTTACTTGTGATTAAACGAACTCATAGAAATCTATGTGTCAGGTTTCATAGAATCAAATAGGAATGTTGTTCAACATTTTTTTCTAAATTACACAAGTTTTCCTAATTAATCAATTTGGTCTCGAAATTTGGATGAACACAGAGGCAACTGTGATAAATGAGGCAACATAGAATAAAAACATCTAAAAAGAGAACAAGATATAAAAGTAAAAAGAAAGCAATAGCACTAGGCCGTACAGGAAACCTTGAACACATCACAAGGAGGATCCCTCAAGTAATGGAGAGTCCAAACTGAATATCCAGAACCTGGAAAAAGTACTCACTTCTGGGAGGAAAACATTGTCTCCAGAATAGATGAGAGATTTGATGTTGAAAGCCAGTATCTCTTGGCCTCTGTTCCATTAAAACCTCGCGCCACCAGATTCAGTGCATGAAGTAAGTAACCCCAAATGGTTGTGTGAAGCTTTCAAACTTCCAGTGAGAAACAAATATCAAATTTCGACGGAAATGGTTGTCTACACCAACATTTATGAAAGGCGATTTGCTTGTAAAAGAACAGTGATAAACGGACAAGGTTTTCTGCTCATTCGATCTCCAAACTCCATAGGCCACAGAGAAAAGGTAGCACCTCTTCTGCAGATGTTAAATGTTGTACCAAGTAACACAACATGCTTTTGCCAAAGAGATACCAATGCTTGACGAAACCTAGAGCTTCGAATTACCAGGACAAGAAGTATCTTGACGAAACATAATGCCATTGCTCTAGGAAGACAAACTGACTGAACTGAAACATTGGAGTAGATGGCGTACAGCTGAATCAATTTACTATTAAAAGAGCATAATTTAGCGCATTCCTGAAAACAGAAATATTCAATTAATGAGATTTGAGGTCCCAATGTTTATCACCACATCCGTTGAAATTCCTTATCGAGTAAGAAACCAGGAAGTGATGAAAGTTATAAAACCTTCGATAAGTTTTCAGACAAAAACATAATGAGTCGACCATAATAAGTGGTTTTGAAATGACAAAACACAAAAACAAAATAGTTTGTATAAGAAAAACGAGGAATAAAATTAGAAATTTACAGGTTGTATTGTTCTATATCAACACCTATTGGATAACACAGCAAGACTCATCTATTAGTGATTATGAACTAAACTAAAAGGGGGAATTTTCTAAGAAGACAGAAATAGTCAGATAGACAAATTGATTAAATGTAAGTTTTAGGTCGCGTTGGATATTAACATAGGCATGCGACTCAAACATCAGTAACTCTGTAGCAAGTAAAATAGGCGACAAGAATGTATGGAAATACAAAATTCAGCTGGATTAGACTCCAAAGAAAAAAACTAAATTTATTGTAATGGAAATAACTGGACAAGCCATACCTGAAACTGAGTAGACGTTGCCATCTTCAGAGAGTCCTTGTGAGAGGCACAGTTCGACCAACGTTGATGAGTGCTAGAGGTACGCAGAAACATTCTTCCATGATTTTTTAAGTAACCTCAGATGTCAAGTAGTGCTTGTTGCTGAGGTAGACTCAAAGTTTCTCCCCAATCTAAATAGTTAACTTTGATCTTCTTATAAACATCCATTATCATAGACACACAATCTGATCTGTTAGTGAACACAGCCTTCCTCTTTTCTTATCTTTTGTCTTCCCTTCTACATAACTCGAATCTGAACCCAATGAAACAAAATTAACTTTCCCTCTTTCACACTGGTCTTGGGGGATTTGCCTTCCATTTGTACTTTTTTGTATTCTTTAGTGGATGGGTTTCCACAACAAAGAAACCTAATGGGGGCTACATTCTCATGCTCTTATCCACCTCATGGGAACTTGGCAGACATCTGAAGCTAAAATTAAACTCCGCGAACAAATCCTTGGCACAAATCAATAGCATTCTTAAGCATCAAATAATAATTAAGATACCTTTCTTACATAGAGCCTTATTTACCCAAATCATAATTAAACAATTGCAATACACAGAATAATCTAAAGATTTGGAGAAGACGTTGAATGAATGTGAGATATGTATAACAGGAAAGCTGACGAATGAAGGCAGATCTAGAGCATTTTTTTGTATTCTTTAGTGGGTGGGTTCCAACAACTAAGAAACCTCATATCATCATAGCTATTATAAAACCACAGTAAAACCAAACCGAAATCATAACCAAACAATTGAACAGAAAAATCTATAGATTTTGATGAATAATCCATTCCAACAGCATCAATGTCACATTCTAATGATGCTAGGGAATCACATCGGATCTGATAGAGTAAATCAATGTTCAGTTTGACAAATCAAATCTTCAAAATTAGGGTAAACACACTTACATATAAAACTGTTGATTTCAGTGACACCTTTAACCTTTTGAATAAATGATTTTAGAGTATCCCCGTTATGCAATGCTCTTCTTCTTCAGCTTGGAATTTCAGTGGAGTGAGTGAGGGAGGCGAAAAAAGAAAATTAGGTTTCAGAACCTAAACTCCTCTTTCTAATTTCTACTACGCACTTTATGACTTTTAAAAGGAACTTTAAAATGGGCTGATAAAAGTCCATCCACTATATATATATATGTAAGTTTATGGGCTCGGGTTTTCTATAATAAATGAGTCTCGACTCTCGTTAGTGAACGAGTGATCTAGATGCGAGCATGGTTTGGATTGATACGGTTTTAGCCTCATCCAATCCAATAACGAGGGATTTTACGTTAAGCTCAATCAAGGTGCGCTTCTTATTTGATTCAATACCTTCATTAAATCCCTGAGTTTAGGCTTCTCCAACAGCCGAAGGTACTTTACCTCTCAGAGATGGGGAGCTGGGCCTATATACAGTGGAAGATACGACCCACTATTTTTTTATGGTATCATGGGCTCAAACAAAAAACTTGCAAGATAACATCCTGAGAAAATTTCTTATATCTGGTACTAGTTCCACCTTTCCTTACTTCGATGCAGTAAAGAAAGAGATGCCGACAAAATATTCTATGACTAAGCATGATTTGGTTTTATGGCCCAACCCGGAATTTAGCAGGTGGACACCCGACCCATAATTTGGTGGATTGAATGTGGATGTATTTCTAAAACAGATCATTTTCACGGGTTGGACGAACATTACCCACCCGTTGGACATCCATCCCGAAAGATAGTTTTAGTACTATATCTAAATACGGAGGATATCATAGGAAAAATGGTAGCTCCTATATATATATATATATAATTCTTAACAGATGGGTGCCAATAAGGTTTTAATCACTTGAAGACATGTGTTATCTATGGTCGCATCCAGAATCAATGATAATCTATTTGAGTTTAGAGTATATTTATTGAGTGGCAGTCTATTCTTATCGGTGGTTTCCTATTAGAAACTGTTGGGACTTCAATTTTTAGTTGATGGGACTTCACCATCGAGCATGGTGTTTAACAAATTTTTTTCTTTCACAATAGACATAGTATGTTAGAGCATAGCTCGATTGAACTCACCAAACGTTGGTATATCGAGTTTGGTTGCATATTTGGTGTGCCAAAACTCATTTAAAGTAACTTGATTGTAAACAAGAGTCAACTTCGTTTAGGTTAGACTATAAAGTCTAAGAATGTTAATAATACAAGTATTACTCCGAAGATCTGAAGAATGTGAAGAAGAAGCGAGCTACAACGACGACGTCATCCTTCCTCTTGAGGTTAGTAATATTGATTTGAATTGATTCATTCCTAGCATATCTTTCAAGTCGTGCTAGATTGAAAACATAATTGCGATTATGTATACGTATATACTGTACATATTGTATAATACTCTAGCAACGTGATATGGTCATATTTGTATGATCATAGTATTAATGAATTAGACTACGAAGTATAACACTTATCTTTTCAACTTCGTAGATATGACATCGACATAATCTTGTATATATTGTTTTGATTATGTAAATGAGTTATGGTGAAAATTTCATCCTAGGAAACAATATTTTAAATAAAGGAAGTACATTCATAAAATTGTTTTATGAATCGAAAGGAAAATCATTAGGCTTATTGGTATGGCTATTCATCGCAAATCTTTGAATTACCAATATGTGTAACCGATCATAACTTTGTTATGTATCTTGGTATTACTAATCACAATTCCTGACTGATATGACTAGTTTTTATTAATTAGTGTAACCGATCCTAATTAAGTAATCACCTTGAGATGGTACAATCGATATCTGTAATTGGTGTGACCGATCCTAGTATTGGTGTGATCGGTCATAGAGAGTTGTGTAATCGATCCTTGTAATTGGTAACCGGTCCTAGACATTTGACCTTCGACTCCAACATCCTCCCCCAATGCAAATTCGCACCCGAAGACTGCTATTCGCATTCTACTCCAATATTATGTTGTAATTAATGAATCTTAGGGTATCACATGCCCTCATGTAATAAACCGTTAGTAGTTTAATAAATTTCATGCTTTAAAAAAATCCAAGTGAAACCTCAAATTTTCATCTTTACCCGAAGGCATATAGAGAGTGAGCAGGGGGGGGGGGGGGGGGGTCTCTAGTCTAGACACCCCACTGTTTCTGGAATCTGGATCCTAGTGTAAAAGTGATCAATTTTTTTTTCTTTTTAAAATTCAATCTCTTGTGGGAGCAAATATAGATTGTTGGATTTGTAATCATGTTCTTTACTAACAGGGGTATATTGGATCAGGATTTTTCTAGATAAAATTAGATACTAATTTTATCGAAATCTAGTGGATTTATAATGTTTCTTAAAGAATCTTTAAGATTCTTATAGATATATGATTCTTGATTATAATGGATTTTCTTAGAAATTGTCACATTTTAAAAATTGAAATATATTACCAATTAGTAATATATTTGAAAAAACCAAGGTCATGATGGTTCCCTTAAAAAAAAGATCCAAAAGTTGCGGTGGTGGTGGGCGGTGGTGGTTGGTGTGTGTGGTGTGGTGGTGGCGGTGATGGTTGTTGGTGGCGGCGGCGGTGGGCATGGCGGCGGTGGTGGCGTGGCGGTGGTGGTTGGTGTGTGGCGGTGATGGTGGCGGCGATGCTGGTTTGTGGTGGCAGCGGTGGTTGTGCTGGTGGTGGTTGGTGTGTGTGGTGGTGGTTTGTGTAGTGGTGGTGGAAAAACATACATGTTGTGGTAAAAAAAAAATTATCCATGAGAATCCATGAAACTCCTGTGGTTTGGGTTAAGATTGATATGAGATAATAACATACATATTTTGGCTATAAATATCCATAAGAATCCATATATATCTTGCCCGTTAACTATCCTGAGAAATCTTAAATAAATTGAATACCTAGGATAGTTGTGGAATCTAAAACAATCCTAATTAAATACCATGGATATTTAATGATTCCTTATACATCTTAATTGAATACCTAAGAGTTTTTAGAATTGTTAAATATCCATGTAAATCTTAATTCAACACACCCCTGTAACGGTAGATAAGTAAAAGTGAGAAAACACTTTGCTTGACCTCGCATAGAAGCAGACTTGGCTCCGTCGTTGTAACACGTACTTACTACTCCGAAATTTCTTTTAACATGGTTGATGTAATCTTTGCATCATTTTTAACCTTGATTGAAGTAATCTTTGCATCATTTTTAACCTTGATTGAAAATTGTTTAGCGAATTAGCGTTGATTTATTCAAACAAAGGATGTGCCGATTAAGGGTGCACACAGTACGGTTCAGCTCGGTTCTTGCCGAGGATGAGTACCTGTACCTCCCTAATCTCGGTTCTTAGTTTTTGGACTGGTACCTGTACCTTTGTCCTCGGTTCCGATACCATTCGGGACAAGTACGGTACCAATGACGGTATCGGTACCAGTCGGTGCTTAAAGTCCAATATGATTTTGATAACTGCAGCGGCACATAATCCGCCAAGATGAATCTCCTTCATCGCCTGTTATGACCGATGAAGATTCTGGCTCAAAAACTATGCTCCAGTGCACTCCGGATGTTCAACTTGTTTTTCAGCCACAGAAATTTGGGCGTACATCCATTCTTCATTTACTGATAATCCCAGGGACCAAGAATCAGAAGATAAAAGACCTTTCACCTTAAGTCTAATCTCCGAGATCACTTCCCCTGTTCTAGTTTCATAGCTTATAGCTAAAACACCACCACAAAATAAATTCATATCCCATGAGTTTTGGGGAACGCCCGAGACAGTAATCCAAGCATTGAGACTTTACGGTTACCCATTACAGCTTTCTCCAACAACCAAGAAGAAATCATGATCTTCACATCTCCCACCACTAGAGAACCAACATCATCAAAAAAAATTTCCTCTTCCAACGAGTAAACGAAAATCACAGCCTCATTATAATATAACGGCCATATCTTGAAATCATCTTATAAATCCCTAAACCTCCTAAATCTAATGGTTATTATTGTTCCGTATGAATGGGACGGTACGGGACATGAATAGGACCGTGTATTTGTACCTCCTAGAGACCGGTTCTCAGTTTTTGGACCAGTACCTGTACCTCCTTCCTCGATTTGGTACAAAAACAGGTATGGTTCCACCGATTCCGGGACGGTCCGGTTTTTCGGCTCGATTCCAGTGCACCCTTACTGTATTCTTTTTTTTTTCTCTTTTTTTTTTGAAAGAAAAAAGAAGAAACGCCTCTTTAAAATAAATTAATTGGAAGCCATGGTTCAAGTACATCCAGTAGATGCAACGAAAATGTACAAATGCAAAATATTATAGCAACATGGGAATTGTAATCTTTGCATCATTTTTAACCTTGATTGAAGTAATCTTTGCATCATTTTTAACGTTGATCGAAAATTGTTTAGCGGATTACCGTTGATTTATTCAAACAAAGGATGTGCTGATTCATCAACAAAAAATATGTTAAGAAGCACTGAAAATTTAGTGCGCCAGTTGAAAAATACAAATAACTTAGCGCGTTGAGTAACATATTTTCTGGGTAATATAAGCCCACATGGATGAATTATTGATTGATTTTTTATTTTTTATTTTTTTAAGCATCAAATTTATTAAACTAATAAAGAGCTATTACACGAGGGTATATAGTATCCGAAGATTTAGGAATTACAGTTAGATCCGTACGCCAAAAATCTTCAGCGACGTGTAGGTGGATCAGAATTTGAACAACAGTCTCCGAATTGTAATTGCATCGAGGGGAAATGATGGAAACGGAGAGGTGGATATGGGTATGGGTGTCGAGGGTCATCAAACTCTCGTTTAATGATTTCCAAAGAAAAACTGAATTTTTAGTGAATACGATTATGTCCATAAGTATTTGGATATTGGTGGTGGGTCACGATACAATTATTGATTGATTGTTTAACCAATTAAGCATTGATTCTTTCAAAAGCGTTGAACAATTCATAAGTTGGTTACTAAATGAGACGCAGATAGTTTTCTGGGTAATATAACTTGGCGAGATCGGGGTGTACCCAGATTAATTGGGGTATACCCGTTTTATTCCTATCCTAACTAGTGTGTTAAGGGGTGTCTAAAAGATGTCAGAAGACCAAATTGCCCATACTAAAAAACCATGCCAACCAAAACATATTAAAAAAAAAATCAAAATCTTTCTTCTACACTCTTACTATACATGTGAAATAATAAAAAAAAAAAAACGAAGAATCAAAAACGAACCAAAAGTCGGCAGGGTATAAGGTTGAATACCATGCCGACTTTTCATCTCTGAAATTAGCAGTTACAGGGTCACAAGATATCCATCTCTATACCTTGCCGACTATATTTTAGTCGGCAGGTTATGAAATCAATACCTTGCCGACTAATCATGTATTTGTAACACCTTCTCTGTATGTCAAAAATCTTATAGTCGGCAGGGTATTTTTTTATCGACCTTGACGGCCATAAGTTGTCGACAAGTTCTTCATCCGCAGACCTTGCCGGCCAGATATAGTCGGCATGTTCTTCATCCGTAGACCTTGCCGACTTTTCATATTTTCAGAACTGAAAATGTTGATTCCTTCTGTAATTTTGAGTATAAAATCGACAACAGCTCTACAATCCCATATTTATAAGTGTTTGGGTAGTACGATTTCATTTACGTTACAAGTAGAATTCTTAAGAAAAGAAAAATCTCAAAACTCTGCCCACATCCATGAGTTCAATCTAAAATAATACCTAATTTCAAAATTTTAATCAACTAATTAAATTAATTATCCTAATCACTTTTATTAGTGTTAATTAATCAAGAGTAGATTAACCATTTTTATAAATATGAGGATAAAGGGCTTTGTGTTTTACTTCAAAATGACTTTATTTTGTCTCATTTGCTATACCCTAATTACCGGGTATTATGCCAGGTAATATAAGCCCACATGAATGAATTATTGTAGTGAAAGATTCAGATTTTAATTTTTTTCATATTTTGATGAACGAGTCGTAACCTTTTAAAAAAATGTTGAGGAGTTGGCAAATTCTTGGTTGCCCACTTGTCCTCGCTCTATATGAGGAGTTGGCAAATTCTTGTTCATTATAACTAGTAATCATCTCCACTTGAGCTTAGAGAAAGAGATTCAATCGAGCAAAGAAAACGAGAGAGATAGAGAGATTTATCATCAAAACCTTTTCTCAGCCATAGAAAGAACAAATGAATCCACAAATCATTCTTGGTGTGACTACAATCTTTGTATCCCCTATAATCAA
Organism: Papaver somniferum; assembly: GCF_003573695.1. Lineage (NCBI taxonomy): Eukaryota > Viridiplantae > Streptophyta > Magnoliopsida > Ranunculales > Papaveraceae > Papaver > Papaver somniferum. Next base: position 8,245,076 of record NW_020620714.1, on the reverse strand, counting down.
TTTCTTAATCACCAAGGCGTTAACTTATGGTGCCGACCAGCTTCGTCTTGTTTGGGGTGTCAAAGGTGAGCTGAAAAAGCTTGCTCATACGTTAGAGCTAATTGAAGCTGTACTGGATGATGCTGAAAACCGGCAAGTAGAAACTAATTTGCTAGTGAAACGTTGGTTGGAAAAACTCAAGGATGTGGCTTATGATGCAGGGGATGTTTTGGACGAGCTTCAACATAAAATTCTTCAGCGTACAATGAAAAAAAAATCTTTTGGGTTTGGCTTTAAGATAGCTAATAAAATCAAAGATGTCAATAAAAAGTTGGATGGGATCACTAAAGATATGAAGAGATTCAACTTTATTAATCAGCTGGGTGCTTCCGGTGCTAATACTGTTTGGATCGGAAATATACCAGAAACAAGTTCGAATATCAATGATCCCGCAGCTGTTGTGGGAAGGATAGATGATAAAATAAAAATATTGTATTTATTAACCCAAGAAAGTTATTCTGTTGTTCGCATTACTGGTATGGGAGGGATTGGCAAGACTACACTTGCTCAATCGGTATACGCTAATGCTGATGATCATTTTACAATCAAAATATGGGTTTCTGTGTCCCGAAAATCAAACATCGAGGGGATTTTTCGTGACCTCTTGGGAACCAGTTTTGACCACCATTCGAGCTTGAATGACATTTTAGATCGCCTGAAAGAGAGACTCAAGGTGGGTAAATGCTTGATTGTACTAGATGATGTATGGATGGATCATGGCATCGATGTGGGGGAGTTATTGAAAGATCTTTTGTCTTTGACTTGCCAGGGAAGTAAAATTCTTATGACTATGCGAAATACTAAAGATATTCCTCCAATGACGGATTGTCGATACATCATCTACCAGTTACAAGTCTTATCTAAAAATGACTGTTGGTCTATAATTAAGAAAATCGCATTTGGACTCGATGGTGCAAAGGAGACCACAGATTTAATCGACATAGGGAAGAAAATCGCAGGCAAGTGTGGAGGTCTTCCTCTAGCTGCAAAGACTCTTGGGTGTTTACTCTACTCTAAAAAAGATAGTGGGGAATGGTTATCTATCTTGAACAACCCAATTTGGAATCTCTCGACAGAAGAAAATAGGGAAAATAAGACCATCTCTTTATTGAAGTTCAGTTATGATTGTAACTACATGAAATCCTACAGCACACCCAAATCTCTTGTTTCCATTCCAAATCCTACATCTTAACATTTCTTACTTAAATTCTATATCTAAACTTATTTGAACATGAAAATGATAAATTAAAAGTGTTAAAAATATAAATGAGATATTTGATTTTTACATGGTTCTATTCTTAATGGGATGTACATCCATGGTTTCTTTACTATTATATTTTATGTTTACATGAAACTTCATTAATGAATTTTTTGGAACTCTAGATCTGTGGGATATATATTTAAAACCATAGTTTTGTAATATTATACTAAACTTAGAGAGGTAGTGTGGTGGTATTATTTTGGGCTCCCACACTAAAGACTTGGGTTCAAGTCTCACCCCATGCATTTATATATATATATATAAAGGGCTGAATTGGGGGCCCCTAACTACACGACAAAAAAGGTCATGAAATAGTAATTGAGAGTTATCCCTTATCCTACTTTTTTAGAAATGGCTAAACTACCCCTGGATTATTAGTGTTAACTGAGTGTTGATTAGTTGTTAATTAATTTGAGTAGATTAAAATAAGATTTAGGGATAAAAATTTGATAAAAGAAAAATTGTGTTTTTGTGTTGTGGAGAAGAAGAAGTTGAGTTTTGGGGGAAAACTTAGGGTTATTTGAAATGAGTGATTCTAGTGGAGGAAATGATGTTGGTGAAGCTTCAAACAACAACAATGATTGCGTTGATGGCAAGATTGTCTCAACTAATCATATGGATTGGATGTTTGATGAGGAGATGTTGATAGAGGAAGCTATGAACAATGGTGCAAATGAAGATCACATAGATCAAAATGAAGGAACCAACACTCAAAATGAGGAACCCTAAGCTCTAAACAATCAGGTAAACTTCCTATACTGTTCAAATCGCATGAATGGTGCTCCAAGTGGTCGATTCATGGTCACTATGAAACAACTTAGTGTGAGGGTCGTTAGGTCGTGAATATAATCAACTAACGACCCTTTAGAGTCGTCAATGAATTGGCACCAAAATAAACGACTCCATTGTTCAGTTATGAAAAATCGTCAATGAGGTTACTAAAAGATGACGACTCCATCTTTTAGGTCATATAGAGTCGTTAACGCTATATATTTAGAACCGAACGACTAAAAAACCTTTTATTCTCTGTAGCTATCACTCTAAGGGTCGTCAGTTAAGCATTACTATATACGGACGACCCTTTCATATTAAATGAGAGTCGTTTTTTTATACATCTCTAATATTGACGACTCAATTTTTTTTTTTAGTAATTTCTGATTTCATAGAACCATTTCATTGAATTGTAAAAGTCATACATCTTTCATATGGTTAAATACGCGAAGAATCGGTTGAAAAAAAAAAATCCTCCGAGTCGTTAATGGAGAAGATGGAGGTGCGGAGAGAGGGGAATGGAGGAGAAGAAGAAGAGTTTTGTTTTGAAAAGAGAATGGGTGCCTCACTCGATTAGTATTAGGATTTTATATTTAGTTATTAAAGAAGGATAAAATATGTATTTCACCCTCATTTTTGGAAGCCCCATATATTTTTGGGTGTGGGTATAAAATGTGTCATAGCCCCCAATTAGTTTCCATGGCCCCCAATTCAGCCTCTATACTATTTATCAAAAGTCCGGGAGAGCGGGGCTTTGGGGGTCTTGGGAAGTCTGTTGATAAAAATAACTTTTTGCAGATTTGACTTTTGGTTTTCAAAAATGTTTTAAGGAAATCATTCTCTAATTAATTCTCATTAATTTTGATATTATATTCTTCCCATTTTGTGACTGTTGCAGAAGATTAATTTTGGGTAATTAATCAAAATTTATTTTCGTTAAACTTAATTGATTCTCTTAAGCTATTTAAAGGCTGGTTTAATGAAAAGATAAATTATCTTTTTTTCGAGTGATTCTGAGCAAGTGTAAGAAAAAGTATTGTGGTTCGATTTCTCATAGTGCAGAGAAATCGAGCAAGAGAATTATCAGTTGTTTTATTCCATAGGGTTTTCGACAAGTTTTGACTGCTAGCACAATCAAGAGGCAAAGTCGCGAAACATATTAAAAATAGCGACCTAGTCCGCGACTCAGCTGTTTGAGACTACTTTTGATTTTTTCTATACTGTTTCCAACAAGATCTAAGTTTGGAGAAAAAAGAAGATGATAATAGAAAACAAAATCTGATCCCTTTTTTCTGTCTTAGATTTTTTCTTTATGTATTAGAGAGTAGAAATAAATTTACGATTATAACTTTTACTTACAAATGAAGAAAACTAGGATAAAATATGGTCACAGCAATCCTAGAATACTATGTTACTTTAAATTTAAAATAACGCCAGGTGTTGAGTGTGATTTTTGGTATCTACAATGATCATTTATCACTACATGTGAAACGATGCTTTTCGTATTGTTCGATTTTTCCTAAAGGTCATTATTTCTTGAAGAAGCGACTAATCCTACTATGGATGGCAGAAGAATTCCTTAGTTCCTCGAATGCGTCGCCAGAAACTCTAGGTAACGAATACTTCAAAATCTTGTTATTCAACTCTTTTTTCCTTGATCAGCATAGAAACAGATGGAGGGATATTAAGTTCTTTAGAATGCATGATCTTGTGCACGTTCTTTCCATATCAGTTGCTGGGAGTGAGTCCCGGGTGGTGAATGTAAGTAGTGTCGGTTTATGACCGAAGTTATTCAACAATCTCAATGTCGTCGCTTGGTGTTACAGTTCCTTGATTATCTGCACCCGCAATTCCGTCAGAGATTTATGAACTTTCTAAAAAACTGCTCACTTTTGTTTGTTTTAGTTTTGTGCCTAATATATTCTATTACCCAGGAGGTGCCTTGGTTAAGCAGATCTCCGATTTAAGTTTACTAAGGGTTTTAAATCTAAGCGACACAGGAATTAAAGAGTTGCGTCACTTAATTTGCAATATAAAGCATCTCAAGTATCTTGATCACTCACGTACTGGAATTACAAACTTCCCTATTTCTTTCTGTCATCTTGAGAGTTTGCAAACTTTGATGTTCAAAAGATGTAATGTAAAAGAGCTTCCCAAGGATATGGGACGGCTATTCAGTTTGAAACATCTCATATTCAGTTATAATTATATAAGTAGAGGAAGAAAAACAGGTAAAGTATTCTATAATAGAATTCAGTTAACTCAAATGCCAAAAGAGGTAAGCAGATGCAGTAAACTTAAAAAATTATGTGTATTTATTGTGGGAGAAGGAAAAGGTTATGGCATAGAAGAATTGAAAGATCTAAATCTCCTAGGAGGTAAACTGATTATTGATAATTTGGGAAGCGCAACAAATGGCAAGCCAGCAGAGCTGAAAGAGAAAAAAGATATTACTCCCTAGGTTTAAAAAAAATAGGCTGGTTTGTGTGCAAATTTGCACAGAAACCAGTCTATTTTTTTGAAACGGACGGAGTATACACTTATTACTGTGTTGGGATCGACTAAGTCGTGATGATTATGGCAGAAGCATCAAAGAGAATTTGGTGATAAAGGGCCTCGAACCTCACCCAAATCTAAAAAAGTTAAGGATATCTTGTTGCGCTGGTTCAGAGTTCCCTACATGGATGATGAATACTTCCAAATTTGGTATTTATCACTCTAGAGGATTGTGATAAGTGTGAACATCTTCCGGCACTTGGACGACTACGATCTCTTAGATATCTTCTTCATATGAAAGGATTTAGAGGTATCAAACAAATTGGTAATGAATTCTATCAATGTAATGAAGAAACATCAAACGAATCAAGTAGCGAAGAAACATTAAATGAATCAAGTAGCGAAGAAACAACAGGTAATGAGGAAGCATCATTCCCTTCTTTGGTAGAGCTTCATTTACATTATTTCTCTAATTTGGAAGAGTGGTTAGGAGACACGCAGTCAGCAACATCTAGTTTCTCTTCCCTTAAGACATTGGAGATCTATTATTGCCATAAATTGTTTACCACACCAACAATATTTCCATCTCTCAAAAAGTTAAATTTTGAAATTAGGCCGTCAGAGATTACTCCCAAACCCTACCTTTAAATTTGCTTCACGGGATCAACAACGTTGTCCAGAGTTTACATGTCAGTTATTCATATGAGTTTGTTGGCTTTCATCAAGATGACGAGGAGCAGCAGCATAATCAACCAGCTCATCCTATTAACAACTTTCTTTCCAACAATTTTAAGGTGCTTTGATTTTGCTACGGAGGTTTAAAGAAGCGCGTTGATGATACCAATAAGCCTTTCAAATTTGAAGGGATGCATTTCAGAAGATGGAAGCTGAAGATGTTCATTTATCTCAAACTCATGAAGCTGCATATGATTGTGTCAAGTGTTCATCCTGGAACCCTAGAACCTGCTGCTGATAAGACAAGCACCCCTGTTGCTGCTATTGATCCACCTCCTACCGGTGGTGTCAAAGAAGTTGTTTCTAAAACTCTTTAGAAGAAACAAAAAGCCATTGAAAAATAGGTTGATGATGACTTTGATTGCAAAAATTACATTCTTAATGCATTATCTGATGATTTATATGAGTATTATTCAACTTTGAAACTGCTAAAGATGTATGGGATGCATTACAGAAAAAATATGATATTGAGAAAGCTGGTTCAAAGAAGTATGACGTGAGCCGGTATTTGAGATACCAAATGGTGGATGATAGATCAATTGTTGCACAGGCTCATGAACTTCAAAAAATTTCCCATGAAATTCAGACCGAAGGTATGAAAACTGATGAACGATTTCAAGTTTCTGTAATGATTGGCAAGTTACCACATAACTGGAAAGATTTTCGTAATTCTTTGCGTCATAAGACTAAAGAATTTTCTCTTGAAAGTTTGATTGTTAAGCTGAGGGTTGAGGAAGAAGGTCGGAAACAAGATAAGAAGGAAGAGATTCTCATTGTTTCTAACAATAAGACTAATCCGAGTTTGAAACCTAAGAAAAGGGATATGAAACCTAACCCGAACCAGAAGAAAGGAGGAAGGCCTAATCAAAACAAGAACCAACACCCATCAAAAAATGGAACAACATTCTAATTCTGAGTTTCTTTGTTATACTTGTGGTAAACCAAACCACATGTCTAAGAATTGCAGGTTTAACAAGGAAAAGAATAACACACAAGCTAATGTTGTGGGTGACGTTATAATTGCCACGCTCTCTGATCTAGAGTTCTACATGGTTGGTGGATCCGATGGGTGGTGGATAGACAGTGGTGCTTTGCATCATTGATGTTTTGATAGGTCCATGCTTAAGACTTATGTTGAAACCAAGGATAAGAAAGTGTTGTTGGGAGACTCTTATAGCATGCACTATGGTGAAAGGTTCTGGTACGGTAAAATTGAAGTTTACTTCTGGGATGACACTCATGCTGAAAGATGTCCTTCACACTTCAGAAATGAGAAAGAACCTTGTTTCCGGCTATCTTATCAACAAGGCTGGGTTGTATCAAACTATTGGGTATGATATTTACACTATAACTAAGAATAAGAGTTTTGTAGGAAAGGATTATGCTATTGATGGAATGTTTAAGATTAATGTTGATGCTATGAATAGAATTGATTCTTCTGCTTATATGGTTTGCAATTTTAATGTTTGGCATGGTAGGCTTTTTCATGTGGGTAAAAAGTTAGTAAATAACATGAGCAAGTCAGTTTTCCTCCCTGAATTTTCTGAAAACGAATTTGAAAAATGTGAATACTGTCAAGCAAAAATAACGAAGATTTTCACATAAATCTGTTATAAGAAAATCCAAACCACTAGACTTAATACATTCTGATTTGTGTGAATATAAAGGTATTCTAACTAGAAATGGCAAGAGGTATATCATGACGTTAATTGATGATTGTTCTAATTATACTTGTGTTTATTTTTTGACCCATAAGAATGAACCTTTTGAAAAGTTTAAGATCTTTAATGCTGAAATTGAAAATAAATTTGGTAGAAAAATTAAGAGGTTTCGTAGTGATAGAGGCACTGAATATGATTCTGCTCCTTTTACTGAAATTTATCAAACTAATGGCATAATACATGAAAAAACTTCTCCATATAATCCTCAAATGAATGGAAAAGCTGAAAGAAAGAATCGTACACTGATTGAACTTACTATTGCTTGTTTACTTAGTTCTGGTGCTGCTTCTCATTGGTGGGGTGAATGTTTGTTGACTATTTTCCATGTTTTGAATCTCATTCCCAATAATAAAACCAAGATATCTCCTTATAAAATCTGGAGAGATAGAAAACCTAATGTCTCTTATTTTAGAGTTTGGGGTTGTTTAGCTTTTGTTAGAAAACCTGATCCTAGAAGACATAAGTTAGAAAGTAGAGCTTGTGGATGTGTTTTTATTGGTTATACTCAATACAGTAAAGCTTAGACGTTTTTGATATTAATAATAAGGTTATCATTGAATCTATTGATGTTGATTTCTTTGAAGAGAGATTTCCTTTTAAATCTAGAAATAGTTGGGGTAATAGTGGGGGTTCTTTACCTAGTAATTATTCTGAACCTAGATTAGAAGAACCTAAAAGTGCAGAAACTAGGATCACTGAAGTTGGATCTAGACGAAGTAAAAGGGCTAGGACTGATATAAGAGATCCTGATTTTGAATTTTATGTCGTAGAGGAAGAACCTTCTAATTTACAAGAGGCGTTTAGTTCCGCGGAGACTAGTTTCTGGAAACAAACTGTAGATAATGAATGGGATTCTCATATGTCTAATGGAACTTGGCGTATAATACATTTACCTCCTGGATGTAAGCCTATAGGTTGTAAATGGGTTTTGAAAAGGAAACTCAAACCTGATGGAACACTAGATAAGCATAAGGCTAGAGTGGTTGCTAAAGGATTTAGGCAACGAGAGAACGTAGACTTTTTTGATACTTATTTTCTTGTTACTAAATTAACATCTATACGTGTTTTGATTGTTGTTGTTGTTGCTCATAATATTTTTATTCACCAAATGGATGTTAAAACTGCCTTTTTGAATGGTGAACTAGAAGAGGAAATTTACATGGAACAACCTGAAGGTTTTGTAATTCCTGGACAAGAACAAAAAGTATGTAAGCTAGAAAAATCTCTTTATGGTTTGAAACAAGCTCCTAAACAGTGACATGAGAAATTTGAAAATTTAATGATTTCAAATAACTTCAGGATAAATGAGGGTGACAAATGCATCTATTATAAATCTGAGAATGATGTGTGTGTGATTGTTTGCTTGTATATAGATGATTTGCTGATATTTTGTTCCAATTTAGCTGTTGTCAATGAAACTAAAAGCATGCTTAGTTCGAATTTTGACATGAAAGATTTGGGTGAAGCTAGTGTAATCTTGGGAATCAAAATAACTAGAACTAGTAGTGGTATTTCTTTAGACCAATCTCACTACATTGAAAAAATTCTGTAGAAGTACTCCTTTTGATCCTAGTGTGAAATTTTTTAAGATAACCGGAGAAAGTGTTAAACAATATGAATATGCTAGTATAACTGGCAGTCTGCGTTATGCAACTGATTGTACTAGACCAGACATTACATATGCAGTGGGAGTTCTGTGCAGGTTTATCAGTAATCCTAATTTGGAACACTGAGATGCTATTGAGAGGGTTATGTGGTATCTGAAAAGAACCACAAACCTAGGATTACACTATCATAGGTATCCCACAGTCCTTGAAGGATTTAGCAATGCTAATTGGAACACTCTTTCGGATGATTCCAAGGACACCAGTGGATATGTTTTTACTATTGCTAGGGGCGCTGTATCTTGGAGATCAAAGAAACAGACAATTATAGCCCAATCTATGATGGAGGCTGAATTGATGGCACTAGAAGCAGCTAGTGAAGAGGCAGAATGTCTGAAAAGTCTGTCAGACATTCCAGTACTGGAAAAACTGATACCATCCACTTTGATTCACTGTGATGATACCGCGGCTGTCAGAGTAGTAGAGAATTGTTATAATAACAATAAGAATCGGAAGATACGTCGAAAGCACGACACAGTTGAGAATTTCTCACAACCGGTGTTGTTAGAGTAGATCATGTAAGATCTGAAGGAAATATAGCTGATATTTTGACGAAAGGATTAGCAAGAGAAAAGGTATGGAATACCTCTAAGAGTATGGGAGTTTTTCCCGTGAGAAGTTGAGTCATTTGTAATGGATACCCAACCTAGAAATAGGTTCAAAGGGACTAGACGAAGTTATAAATGATATGATAGAGTCATGCATTCTCATAGCATGATATTCTTAATGATGTCTATAGCTCTTAAGTTAGAGTGTGATACACAAGAGTATTCTTGATAGACTCACCTATACGAATGTGAAGGTGTAGCCGCCTTCTATGAGAACTTGGGAATTTCTGTAGATCGTTCATTAAGAAAGAGATAAGCACATGGATTTAATATGCAAACTTAAGGAAATTACTCTAGATATAGTTGTGTGTGTTAAATAATCTAATATTAGTTAGAGTTCAAGACGCGGTCACTCTAGTCACCTGGTACTTAGAAAGTTAACATTATGTAGAGGTTCAAGTCGAAAGGCACCTTTGCTTATGCAAAACTATATAACACTTGCTCAATGTTTTGAAATATAAGTAGGGGATTGTTGGGATAAATATATTTAAAGACATAGTTTTGTAATATTATACCAAACTTAGAGAGGTAGTGTGGTGGTATTATTTTGGCTCCCACACTAAATACTTGGGTTCAAGTCTCACCCCATGCATTTGACTAGGTATATTATATATATTTATACTATTTATCAAAAGTCCGGGAGAGCGGGGTCTTGGGAGGTCTGGTGATTTAAAAATAACTTTTTGCAGATTTGACTTTTGGTTTTCAAAAACGTTTTAAGGAAATGATTCTCTAATTAATTCTCATTAATTTTGGTATTATATTCTGCCCGTTTTCTGACTGTTACAGAAGATTAATTTTGGGTAATTAATCAGAATTTATTTTTATTAGACTTAATTGATTCTCTTAAGCTATTTAAAGACTGGTTTTGTGAAAAGAAAAATTATCTGTTTTTCCGAGTGATTCTGAGCAAGTGTTAGAAAGAGTATTGTGGTTCGATTTCTTATAGTGCGTAGAAATCGAACAAGAGAGTTATCAGCTGTTTTATCCCATAGGGTTTTCGACAAGTTTTGATTGCTAGCACAATCAAGAGGCAGAGTCGCGAAACACCTTAAAGATAGCGACCTATTTCGCGACTCAGCTGTTTGAGATTAGTTTTGATTTTTTGTGTACTGTTTCCAACAAGATCTAAGTTTGGAGAAAAAAGAAGATGATAATAGAATATATAATCTGATCCCTTTTTTCTATCTTAGCTTTTTTATTTATGTATTAGAGAGTAGAAATGAATTTACGATTATAACTTTTACTTACAAATGAAGAAAACTAGAATAAAATATGGTCACAACAATCCTAGAATACAATGTTACTTTAAATTTAAAATAACGCCACGTGTTGAGTGTGATTTTTGGTATCTACAATGATCATTTATCACCACATACATGTTACTTTTCGTATTGTTTGATTTTTCCTAAAGGTCATTATTTCTTGAAGAAGCGACTAATCCTACTATAGATGGCAGAAGAATTCCTTAGTTCCTTGAATGCATCGCCAGAAACTCTAGGTAACGAATACTTCAAAATCTTGTCCTTCAACTCTTTTTTCCTTGATCAGCATAGAAACAATGGGGGTATTAAGTTCTTTAGAATGCATGATCTTGCGCACGATCTTGAAATATCAGTCGCTGGGAGTGAGTCCCGGGTGGTAAATGTAAGTAGTGTCGGTTGTAAAACCGAAGTTATTCAACAATCTCAATGTCGTCGCTTCGGGTTACAGTTCCTTGATTATTCTTCACCAGCAATTCCGTCAGAGATTTATGAACTCTCCAAAAAACTGCTCACTTTTGTTTTTTTTGGTTTTGTGCCTAACATATTCTATTACCCAGGAGGTGCTTGGGTTAAGCAGATCTCCGACTTAAGTTTACTAAGAGTTTTAAATCTAAGCGACACAGGAATTAAAGAGTTGCCTCACTTAATTTGCAATATAAAGCATCTCAGGTATCTTGATCTCTCACGTACTGGAATTACAAACTTCCTTATTTCTTTCTGTCAGCTTGAGAGTTTGCAAACTTTGATGCTCAAACGATGTAATGTAAAAGAGCTTCCCAAGGATATGGGACGGCTATTCAGTTTGGAACATCTCATATTCAGTTATAATTATATAAGTACTCTACTGTGGCTTCTCATATTTCTAATGGGAGTTGGGTGTTTGATTTCAAAAGAAGATTATGGGATAATGAAGTTAATCAGTTTGCTTCTTTTTTGCTCAGAATTGGGTCTTCTCCTCCTATTCTAGATAACCTAACAGACACAAGAAGATGGTCTTTGGGAAATAAGGGAGTCTTTTCTGTTAAGACTCTATATTCTAAGTTAATTCAGTCTGACGGTATTGATAATTTTCCTTATAGGTTCGTCTGGAATAACAAAATTCCACCAAAAGTATGTTTTCTCGTTTGGTGTGCTGTGCATGGGAAGCTCAATACCAAAGATATGTTGTTGCGTAAGGGAATGACTCTGGAAATGGGCTGCATTATGTGTGGAGATGCTGTAGAAACAGCAACTCATCTTCTTCTTCACTGTAAAGTGGCTTACAAGCTGTGGTTAAACTTAATTCCTTCGGGTTGGTGTTGGATTTCACCACAGTCTTTGTTTCATTTAGCTAATGGTTGGCATCAGATGTTCTTAAATCATAATGTGGAGTGCTGGAATATGATTCCTGCTGCTATTGTATGGGTGATTTGGGGAGAAAGGAACGCCCGTACTTTCGAAAATAAGCACATCTTCAAAACAGATTTTGATTTAATCATTGAAGCTAAATCTCTGATTATAGCTTGGGCTACAGTTTTTGGGCATCATAATATTTCGACAGAGGACAATTGGGATACAATTTTTTCCTAATTCCTTTACTTTTTCTGTTTTAATTTTGTTTCTCTGCTACTTCTTGTAGCTCTGTTGTACTTTCTTTTGTACATTGTTTTTTTCAATTAATTCTATCTCTTCCAATCAAAAAAAAAATAATTATATAAGTAGAGGAAGAAAAACAGGTAAAGTATTCTATAATAGAATTCAGTTAACTCAAATGCCAAAAGAGGTAAGCAGATGCAGTAAACTTAAAAAATTATGTGTATTTATTGTGGGAGAAGGAAAAGGTTATGGCATAGAAGAATTGAAAGATCTAAATCTCCTCGGAGGTAAAATGATTATTGATAATTTGGGAAGCGCAACAGATGGCAAGCAAGCCAAGTTGAAGGAGAAGAAAGATATTAGTCATTCGATTTCAAAAAAATAGGCCGGTTGGTGTGCAAATTTTCGTATTGCCGTTCTTTGACGTCAATGTATGCTTTCAGTGGATTGCACTCACTGACCTATTTAAAGATTGAACATTGTGGAAGTCTTCGATCGTTGCCAGATGGTATACAATTCCTCCCGGCACTCCAGACGCTGATACTTGGTCCATTTTCAGAAGACTTGGAATCTTTTCCATTCCGAGCTGCCACCGGATCAGAAGAAACTGTTGGAAAACGATTAATAAAAAATAATTTTTTAAAGTTTTAAATAAAAAATTATAATTTATTGTTTTTTTTTTGTGAATGAAACTTATTAGTCCCACATTGTGGAGTTTCCAATTTTTAGTAGGTTTAAGAAACTATATAAACTTTTTAGTCCCACATCGGAGAGTTTTTCTTCTTAAGTTGTATTTGTCAATTATATAAACAAATTCACTACTTTTGTAAAATCTATGGGAAATGAGTTATTCTATATTTAGAGGGACCCCTAAGGGAAAAAAACATTTTATATTGTTTTCTCAAGTATTCGAGATTTTTCTTTATGGTTTTTTCGGAGTTTCCAACCTCAAGTTAAGCATCTACTACATATGCTAGTAGTAGGTGTAGTAGGGTGTTTTATCCTGGAGATATCCGTCCTGTGAGGGCTATAGCATCACTCTTGAGTGTATCCGGGCGCTAATGTCTTAAGGGAAACGTGTTGAACACGTGACTCACTCTGTTTTTCCAAAGTTTTGCCTTGTTGCTGTTGCGGAGATATGGGGAGCTCGTCCATTTCATCAAATCGATCACTTCCATTATAAAGGAGCTAAGTATCAATAACTTTTTCTTATTTGATTTTTCCTTGTTTTTGATTATTGCACTCAACAATATTAAGACATTAAAATTTGTAATAATCGAAAATGGTTGGTTGGTTTGTGAATCATGGATGTTAATTGTGGAGTGAAAAACAAAAACGAATTTTTGGTCAGCCGTAGAATTTCGAGTTTATCTCTTAACCTAGAAGGAATTTCTATGAACCCTTTTGACACAACGTAGTAGACATCCTGATAGTTACGCACGTAAAATTTCGGAATTTTTGGAGTTGTAAAAATAATTTTTTGATATTTTTCAAAACAGAGAAACGATCCTGAAAAATTCTGACGGGCAGAATTTTGTTGTTAACTAAAGTAGTTTTTATGGGGTAACCATGAGTTTTTTGATATGGTGGTTCAAACAAAGTTTAGATATTATCTTCAAAACTCATATTTTTTATGAACTAAGGTTTGTGAGATATGGTGTATTAAGTGATCGGGAAATTACCGTATCCGTGGTCAGAGTATAAACGAAGTTTGTGACATTGAATTGAAAAGGAACATGGCTACCGGGCGCATGCGGATGAACACAAGTCTTCCAAAGCTGACAAAGGCGAAAACATCAAACACAACTCTAAGCGTAGTCTTCATAAGAAAGGTATGTTTCATAAAACTAAATCCGGTATTACTTTAATTAAGGGTTATTGTTATGTTTGTAAAATTCCTGGCCATACGGCAGTAAAGTGTAGACAACATAAAACCTTAATAAGTAGAAAGTTAATGTTAATTTAGTTGAAACAAATTAGAACGAGTTCATTGACATGATGTCGGAAGTTATTTTAATAACCAATGTGAGAGACTGGTGGGTGGACTCTGGAGCCACTAAGTATGTTTGTTGAAACAGAGACCTGTTCACCTCTTATCAGAGGATAAGGGATGTCGAGAAACTCTATATGAGTAACTCATCTGCGACAGAGGTTGCATAAAAGAGAAAGGTCGAGCATAATTTCATATCTGTAATATTATCACACTGAATGAAGTTTTCATGTTCCGAGCATATGAAAGAATCTTGTATCTTGTTCTCTTGAAGATGGTAAAAGATTGAAGATCTTAATTAAATGTGGAAAACTTGTTATAACTAAGGGCATTGATTTTTTAGGAAACAATTATAGGACTTAGGGTCTATATAAGTTTAAAGGAAAATCTTATGAAGTGAACATAGTTGATTCTTATGATTTTTTTGTGTGTCTTTGAATGTTTTGCATGGTAGACTTGGAACCGTAAAATTATAAGTCAATGCATAAACTTCCTACCATAGGCTACGTACCCAAATTTAGTTTGGATCTTGAACACAAAAGTGAAATGAATATGCTATAAAATCTTTTAGCACAAATGTTCAGAATAATTCTAAGCCCTTAGAATTAATTCAGTTAGGCCTAGTTGACATGAGTTCAACCCAAAACCACTATGGTAAAAGATGGTTTATAACTTTCATGGATGATTGTACGAGGTACTATCCTGTATACTTTTTTAGGGATAAGGATGATGCCTTAGAAGCCTTAAGATGTATAAACTTGAAGATCAAAACCAATTAGAATCCTTGAACATAACAATTGTATCCTTAAGAAGATGATAATTGCCATGTTGATTAGTTCAGGATTACATGCGGTCTTGTGGGGGGAGGCAGTCTTCTTAACTAGTATATCCTGAATATAGTACCCTTAAGGATCAGATGAAACTTCATATGTTTTATGGAAAGGTAGATGACCTTCTTATGAATGTGTCAAAGTGTGAGGGTGTTTGACTAAGATTGTCATTCCTCTTCCTAAAAGAACTAGATAGAAACCAAAAATGTTGATTGTGTCTTTATATAGGGTATGGTGAGTATACTTCTACATATAGATTTTTGGTTGTGTGTTCCGATTTTTCATACTTTGGTGTGATTTTTCTGACTTTGTTGTGACTACTATTAGTAGGTGTCTTTTATGTTTTTTTTCGGAGTTGCCAAGCTCAAGTTGAGCATCTACTACATATGCTAGTAGTAGGTGTAGTAGGGTGTTTTATCCTGGAGATATCCGTACTGTGAGGGCTATAGCATCACTCTTGAGTGTAGCCGGACGCTAATGTCTTAAGGGCAACGTGTTGAACACGTGACTCATTCTGTTTTTTCAAAGTTTTACCTTGTTACTGTTGCGGAGATATAAGGAGCTCGTCCGTTTCATCAAATCGATCCCTTCCATTATAAAAGAGCTAAGTATCAATAACTTTTGCTTATTTGATTTTTCCTTGTTTTTGATTATTGCACTCAACATAAACTAGTGATGATCAATACTTCGTTTCCCTCCATGTATTGGAGATATGGGGGTGGCCTACTCTAACGTTATTGCCAGACCAACTTCGACTCCTCACGTCACTAAAGATATTCTAAATAATCTTTTTTCCTTGTCTCTTGAGTTTGCCCGAGTGGTTGGGTGAATTATCTTCCCTTGAGAACTTGGACATATGCAATTGCAAGGGGCTAATGTATCTTCCTTCTGAGGAACAGATGCTACGCCTAACCTCTCTACAAACCTTAACCATTTCGTGCTGTCCAGATTTGCAAGAAAGATGTTTTCCGGGCAATGAAGGTATATCTCTTCTCTCCCTTCTTCTTCTTTTCTTATTTTGAAATCAGTATTAATTAACAGATATTACAATCTTTTAGTATTTAATTTAGTCATGAAAACAACAGTTTAAATTTGTCTTAAAACTATTTATTCATCTATCAGGTCTTATATTATAATGAAGCAGGTTTCTTCGATAAGGAGATTAATCTATCTCAATGCACATACTCTTATTTTTGTATTCCGCAGTTACTGGGTTTGATTTGATTTGAACCTTGAAGTGATACTTGTATTTAACTTCTAGGTATCACCCGCTCAATCTTTTATTATCTAATTTGACCCTCTTTTTTTTTTTTTTTTTTTTTTTTTTTT